>NW_024378789.1:0-18581 GCF_016835505.1 Polypterus senegalus
TTTGGGGCTTGCCCCTTCCTCAGTGTTTTCCGCTGAGTGTAAGTGGCTGGGATGAGGATCAGCACCTCCAAGTATGAGGTCATGGTCCTCTCTCAGAAAATGAGGAATGATCTCTCCACGTGAAGAGGGGAATAACTGCCCTTAGTGGAAGAGTTCAATAATCTCAGGATCTTGTTCACAAACAACGGAAAAAAGAGTATGAGATTGACAAGCAGATGTTCTACAGGCACTGTACCAGTCCATGGTGGTGTAGTGACAGCCGAGTCCAAAGACTAAACTCTCAGTTTTAATGGTTGATCTACATCTCTGTCCTCACCTATGGTCAGTGAGATGTGGTAATGATTGAAAAATGAGATTGAAGAGTACAAGTGGCAGAAGTTGCAGTGGCAGGTTTCTTTGCAGGCGGCTGGACTAATGCATCACAAATGGCTGAGAAGTTCAGCGATCGGAGAAGCTCGGAGTTGTGCACTATATCTCCTGGATCAAGAGGAGCCAGTTGAGGTGGTTTGAGCATGTAGAAAGAATGCCCTAGGGCAGCTCCCCTAGAGCTGCTCAGGCTCATCCCACTGGGTGGAGAGACTCTAAGGCACACCCAGGATATTCCTGGAGGGATTATATTTCTTGGGGACCTCCTGGGAATTCTCTCCAGGAAGAGTTGGAACGTTTAGCTGGGGACAGGGAGGACTGGGCTGACTGGCTTAGCTTTACTACTGTTTGACTCAACAAGAAAATCAGGTAGGATGAGATGAAAACAGAATAGAAGGTAGGACAGATGGATAGTTCTAGTGTCTGGTATTTGACTGGCAGGCAAATGTAGCCTAAAGAGTAAGATATTTGGATTTTAACCTACTGTACACGGCCAATGGTTCAATCCTCACTTTGGACTGATCCTCAGAGAGTTACTGATTCTTAAAAATACTAATAAGCAACTTAAAAACACCATTGGATAGCGTTGGTTAGAGATGGATGTCACATTAAACATTAACTTTGTCTTCAACTTGCTGGTTATTAAAGAAAAAGCTAATGTGACCCAGCATTCAGTTTTGCATATTGGATATGAAACACAGAAACTTTTGGCCTTCTGTATAGAGTTGGTAATGGACCTACACTTTAACCACATACACCACAAACCTAAACTGTAGATCAATAAGTAAATATGCAAATAAATTAAAGTAAGGTGAAATGTGACAATAAACAAATAATATCAACATGAAATGTCAGAATAAATAATTAAATATGTGACAAAGTATATTTTTGTTTGCTTATTTCTTTATGTATTTATTTTTCATTCATTTATTTCAGTGACACTGTACTCAATGTAAATAAGCCCTGAAATGAAACCTGTTACTTTAACTTGCCATAACTCCTTTTCTCAAATCCTCACACTAAGTTAAGCTTAGAGCTGAATTTAAAAATCCTTCTCCTCTACATGCAAAGACTTAAATGGTGAAGGCCCTGCTTATCCATTCAAACCGATTACTGTATTACACACATACCAGAGGTGACCTGCTAAAGAATGCAGGGATCAAGAAAATAGCAGTTTTAGCTCAGGGCCCCAAAGCTTTGAAGAGATCCGTCAGCTCATATAAGAGATACCCTGTCTGTCTCACCTTTTATGTCCAGGCTGAAGATTCACTATTTTAGTCTAGCATACCCTGATTAGAGCTGCTGATTAGCTGTGTATGTTGCATCTCTAAGTATTAGTCATTTGCACAAAAATACAAGTTATTCAATAATAAACCACTACTAATCCTCATCTGTTCTGCTTCTCTAATCAGTATCTTGTTGCTGTATTTGATGTGCTAAGCTGTTTTCCTATCCTTGGAGCCACTGGATGGAAAAGATTCTATCGTCATGTCCCAGAAGAAGTGCCCAGGAGGGTGGCCAGTAACTGATCAAGGTCTCCGAGGCTTTGACTGTGTCTGATTTTTCTTTAATATTTGACCATGAACCTCCCAGGGTTTATTTCCTTCGAGGCTTTTTTCTTTTCCTACCCTTTTTGTCACTGACCATGTCAAAAGATAACATTATGGGGCAGATAGTGTTAGGTTCATTTATGCTAACCTATTTCATCTACTTTGTTTTCTGTTTTGCGATCAAAGTGTCTCTATTTCATTCATTTACATTCATTATGCATGTCCCCAACTAACAGCTAAGTGAAAATACTTTTAACACTGCAGGGGGAGTGCTACGCTTTCTGAGTTGCATTAGAAATCCCAACCCTCATTTCAGGAACATCACCCTTGCCCCAGGATGGGTGCGGACTTTCGGTTCCGGCCCCAAGGGTTGTCACCAAAATTTCCCCCAGGAGCGCCATCATTCCGCCCGTAAAAGCTCACGCTTTCTTAGGCGGCTTCCTGGACCGGTAAACAACTGTTTGTGCTCATTCTAGACCCGGGAAACCGATTAAACGGGTGGTTGCCTAAACCCTTTTCCCACGCCTCTGGTCTCCAGTTTACAGTGGCGTAGTCGGGGGATGGTGCCCCCGGAACCCGGCCACGGACCTTCGGAACCAGGTGGGTGGGGTAGGGGGCCGGGGTTGGGCAGGAGTGCGCCGGAGGGTCGGGAAAGGCCGCGTGCAGGCTCTCTCCACGAGCATAACGGGGCTACCACCCATCTGGGAGAAGGTGAGGGACCCACAGGCGGGCTGGCTTCTGGGAAAAACACGAGTGGCTCAGTATGCTCTTCTGGTAGGAAAGCCGAGCACCGGGGGACCAAGGTCCCTTTTAAACGATGGGCTTCCCGGGCCCGGGCAGGTGAAGAATATAATGACTGGGAGTTTAACTCACGAAAGGGCTGTCAGAGCAGGCTATGGCTCTCTGGCAACAGGTGGGTGAGTGGCTACAGCCATTTGATTTGACCCCTTGCAAATAGTGCAGCAAGTGACCTGTTTTTGCTGCTGGCAATCGGGAATTTGCCCAGCCGGCCGGGGGAGAATTCCTTTCCCTTGACGAGCTGCTCAGCTCTTGAACCCCAGAGCCCGGCTGTAAACCGGGGGGGGCCAGACCAGCCGCTCTCGTGGACTACCCGGGAGTTATGTCCTAAAAAAGCAGCCCCTTCCCCAACCCAGAGCCTGTTCGAAGTCCCCGCCGTCGGTTTGCGACTGTCGGGAACAAGGCGGACTGTAGGGGACAATGGCGGGTTGTTTGTGTGCCCTTAGCAATCCCCTGGCGGATAAACATCTGGGAGAGCTTATTTTTAAATGGACATATGGTAACACCCTGTTTGTTTCCCGGCATCGGTATCTGTCGTTGCTCGCCGTTTTGTTCTCCGCAACAATGGATTAAGAAAAGACCAGTCTAAAATGTAAAACCGGAGATATCCGCCGATAAATACCCCCCGGTGTTACGTATGTCTCGGAGGAACCCTTGGCGCTTCCCGTGAGGGGTACACCGGATCCTCCGTTCCGTAATCCTGGGGGGGACTGGTCTGACAGAAACCCGCGGGTAGTTTAGAAAGCATTCCCGAAAGCTTTGGCCTCGTTATGATGATAAAGATTTCATCTCAAGCTGCTTCCCCCCGCGGTAATCAGCCGACAGGAGGGGGGGGTAGGCCAAGAGAGTGCGAAGATACCCCGGACCGCGCGGGCTACTCCGCCATCCACTAGCCCGGGCAGCGAGGAGGATTCTCCGCCCCGAGGTCAGCCGGACCCGCTCTCTGAGTTGCACTTCAGTTTAGGCACTCCGGCTTCTTTCAGAGAGAACAGTGGAATGCGACTCTTGAAGCACATAAAGAATGCAGTGGTTCTTTTAAAGCCAACGCGCATTTGCCCATCCCAAGGGACCTCACTTTGTCATAGATAATGAATTATTGTTCGGGTTGCTAAACATGAGGGAAGGTCCGAAGTTGTTGTAGTCCCCAGACCTACCGGGGGGAGGTTTGCAAAGTTACCCCACTCTCCACCTTTTTGGAGGCCATCTGGGCCCGATAAAACATTAGAGCGCTAAGCCCGTTTTTGGCCGGGATTAAGAGGAGGTTCCCCGTTTTTGCATTTCCTGCCGGAGTGTCAACTGGGGAAATTCTAGGAAGGACCGTGGTCCTCTGATTCCCCTTCCCCTTTTTGGGCGCCTTTTGACAGGTTTGGGGGGTGGATATAGAAAGGACCCTGAGCCCTCAGCCGGGGGATATAAATAAAACTCGCCATCGTGGATTATGCAACCCGATTCCCTGAAGCGTCCATTGCCGCTACCACAAAAATTTCCCGAACTAGTGGGAAATCTTTCACGGGTGGGCATTCCTAGAGAAGTCCTGACGGACAAGGAACGCTTTCACTCGGAAACGCTTCAAGGAGACTGCCAAGTTACTGAAAATAAAGAATTTAAAAACCTCGTGTATCATCCCTCAAACCGATGGGCTAGTGGAGAGATTCAACCAAACTCTCAAGCAAATCCCTACGTAAGTAGTCAGCAAGGATGGGAGGAATTGGGACCAACTCCTCCCCTTGTCCTCTTTGCCTCCCGAAGTCCTCAAGCCTCTCTGGGCTCTCCCTTTGAATTACTAAGGAAAAGGCCCGGGCTTTTTAGATATTTTAAAAGAGGGCTGGGAAGGAGGCACAGCCCTCCACTAACATTTTGGAATATATGCCCAATTGCGCGATAGATTTGATGCAATAAGACCTATACTAAAAGTCATATCGGGGAAAGGCAAATCAGCACAGGCCCGCCTGTATGACCGGTACACTCTCCGGGAGTTCCAACCGGGATGGGCTCATGGTATTGGTTCCTACTTCACACTCTAAACTGCTCGATTGGCTAGGCCCCTACGAAATTAAGGAGAGGGAGGGTTGGCCCACTATTTGGTGAAACAGCCCAATGCGCCGACCAGCTGAGCGAATATATCATGTAAACCTGCTTGAAACCGTGGAAGGAGAGGATCCCACCTCCTCCGGACAGCCCCTGCTCTCTTTGCGAGAAGTGCCCTTAATTGTGAACAGCCATCTCCCGACAGAGCACAGAGTCGAAGCGCTATCCGCCGGTCCCAGATGGTAAGTGAACAGCCAGGTCGGACCTCTCTGATTGGGGCCGCATATTGACTGACCGGGTGATCGTCCGTGAGCGACCTACAGACTCGGGGGCAAAGAAAGTAAGTGGAACTGGAAATCAGCGAATGCTGGCACTAGGGGTGATCGAGGAAAGTAGTAGTCCCCGGTCCAGCCCCATCGTCCTTGATTGCTAACCCACGGCAGTTGGGGGTTTTCAATGACTCGCGCTCAACCAAGTTCATTTGATGTTATCCCAGCCTCGGCGTGGGCGACCTCCTCGAGAGACTGGGACCGCCAAATTCTTGACTACATGACGACAAAGGGGACTGGCAGGGTTTCCCTTCGAGTCCGAAGGAAAACCCGCTTTTGCACTCCCAGCGGACACGGCATTCGTTCCTTCCATTCGGTTACACGGGCGCCTGCACTTTTCAGCGTCTGATGGACCAAGTGCTCCGGGCCCCATAACTCGTCTGTCTGCCTATCTGGATGACGTTTCATCTATTCCAACACCTGGGAAGGGCACAGCAGGTCACAGCAGTATTACGGACATTGGGAGAGGCCGGGCTCCGCATCAACCCCAAGAAATGTTTCTTCGGGTTGAGAGAAGCCAAATATTTGGGCTACCTAGTGGGCCGGGGTACTGTGAGGCCACAGTGTTCCAAGTTGCAAGCCATAATGGCCTGGCCCCGTCCGCAAACCAAGCGGCAAGTCCAATCCTTTTCCCGGTTTGGCCGGGTACTCATCACCGCCGGTTTGTGCCTCATTTCTCCGAGAGCGGCCCTTGACTTCGACTTGACAAAGAAAAGAGCAGCCTAATACGGTGGTATGGTCTGATAAAGCGGGGCTGCATTCAGTGACTTAAAAGGGCTCTGACTTCAGCACCTATCTTAATCTCCCCTTACTTCTCTCTCCTTTTGTCCTTCCAGACGGACGCTTCGACACAGGCTTGGGAGCCGTGGTTGAGCCAAAGCGCCGACGTGGTGTTGAACACCCGTTATGTACCTGGAGCCGAAACTGTTGGACCGGAGACCAGGTACGGGCGGTGGAGAAGGAGGCTCTGGCGATCAAATGGGCGGTGACGAGCTGGGCGGTACTACCTCTTGGGTCGCTGTTCACTCTGGTGACGGATCATGCGCCTTTAAAGTGGGATGGCCCTTCACAGGGAGTCGAATCCAGCTGGTCAATGAGGTGGTTTCTTGACCTGCAGCAGTGCGTACAAATATCACGCTCGCTCATCGACAGGGGTCCCTTCATGCTAGCGCCGATGCCCTCTCCCGGCCCACGACCTCTGGTGCAGGTCGCCTCGTCACCGCGGGTCTGGGCTGAGGGGAGTCTTGTCACACTGCGTGTGCATGGGAAGCAGCTGAAGGGCTTAGACAATACTGTTTATACATCTGCCCAGGCTGGCATGCGCTTTGACGCTCTTTCTGAGTTCTCTGCAGGTCTTACCCGGAAATCCCACCAGAGAGCCGCCATTTCCAGGAAGGACACATCACCTCGGTTCCGGCCCCAAGAATGAGGTCACTTCGGTTCCGGCCCCAAGGGTGATGTCACTTCCAGTTCGGCCCAGAGGGCGACATCATTTCCGCCTCTGTGCTATAAAGCTCACTGCCTTTGCTTAGGCAGGCAGTTCTGTCTTGGACTCTGTTGTGTAAAACAACTGTTTTGAAAATGCCTCAAATTCTATTGCAGCCGGAAACCGCATTAAGCGGGTGGCTGCCCCAAACCTTTCCGCCTCTGGTCTCCAGTTATTACAGCACCAATTGATTTTCATCTCAAATGGGTCGATCTGTGATTTAGTAAATTAGCCAATTTCAAAAACAGAATCTGCTTTTCTAAGCTTTACACAGTACCTTAATTAGAACAATTAGAACAATTAGAACAATCTAGACGAGAACAGGCCATTCAGCCCAACAAAGCTCGCCAGTCCTATCCACTTGCTTCCTCCAAGAAAACATCAAGTCGAAGTTTTGAAAGTCCCTAACGCCTTACTGTCTACCACACTACTTGGTAACTTATTCCAAGTGTCTATCGCTCTTTGTGTAAAGAAAAACTTCCTAATGTTTGTGCGAAATTTACCCTTAACAAGTTTCCAACTGTGTCCCCGTTGTTCTTGATGAGCTCATTTTAAAATACAAGTCTCGATCCACTGTACTAATTCCCTTCATAATTTTAAACACTTCAATCATGTCACCTCTTAATCTTCTTTTTAACTTAAACTGTAAAGGCCCAGCTCTTTAATCTTTCCTCATAATTCAACCCCTGTAGACCTGGAATCAGCCTAGTCGCTCTTCTCTGACCTTTTCTAGTGCTGCTATGTCCTTTTGTAGCCTGAGACCAAAACTGCACACAGTACTCAAGATGAGGCCTCACCAGTGCATTATAAAGGTTGAGCATAACCTCCTTGGACTTGTACTCCACAGATCGTGCTATATAACCTAACATTCTGTTAGCCTTCTTAATGGCTTCAGAACAATGTTTGAAGTTGATAGCTTGGAGTCCACTATGACTCCTAAATCCTTCTCATAAGGTGTACTCTCGATTTTTCGACCGCCCATTGTGTATTCAAACCTAATATTTTTACTTCCTATGTGTAATACTTTACATTTACTGACATTAAATTTCATCTGCCACAAATCTGCCCAAGCCTGTATGCTATCCAAGTCCTTCTGTAATGATATAACGGATTCCAAATTATCTGCTAATCCACCTATCTTGGTATCATCTGCAAACTTAACCAGCTTGTTACTTATATTCCTATCTAAATCATTTATATATATTAAAAATAGCAGCGGCCCTAGCACTGACCCCTGTGGAACACCACTCTTAACATCAGCCAGTTCTGATGAGGTTCCTCGCACCATCACCCTCTGCTTCCTGTGTCTGAGCCAATTCTGCACCCATCTAAAAACATCACCCTGAATTCCCACTTCTTTTAACTTGATGCCCAACCTCTCATGTGGCACCTTATCAAATGCTTTCTGAAAGTCCAGATAAATAATATCATAAGCTCCACTTTGATCGTATCCTTTTGTTGCCTCCTCATAGAATTCCAACATGTTAGTAAAACACGACCTCCCCCTTCTGAACCCATGCTGACTGTTCAGAATAACTCCTGTCCTTGTCATGTGTTGCTCAATCTTATCCTTAATAATTCCTTCCATTAATTTTCCTGTGATGCTTGTTAAGCTTACTGGCCTATAGTTGCTTGGATCTGCCCTGTCACCCTTTTTATATAATGGGATGATATTTGCCATTTTCCAGTCCTTTGGAATCTCTCCAGTGCACAGTGACTTCCTAAAAATACGTGTCAAGGGTTTATATATGTACTCACTAGCCTCCTTAAGAACAAGAGGATAAATATTATCTGGGCCTGGTGATTTGTTTTGATTTCATCTTATTTAATCTGAGCAGCACTTCTCCCTCTACAATTTCCAAATCCCTCAGTACCTCCTTAGTAGTTGTGTTTACCTCTGGCAGGTTCATCCACTTGCTCGCTTGTAAACACCTCAAGAAAAATGTAAGTTTAGGGCATCTGCTATTTCATTGTCTGTATCTTTTAATTCCCCTTTACTATTCCTGATGAACTTGACCTCCTCCTTAACTGTTCTTTTACTACTAAAATACTGAAAGAATCTCTTGGGGTCTTCTTTCGCCTTATCTGCTATATTTCTCTCCAACTGTCTTTTAGCCTCTCTGATATCCTTCTTAATAGTTGCCCTCATGTGTCTCATCACTGCACTCTGGTTCTCTTTGCAGTCATTAGTCTTATATACCTTATACAGCATTTTTTCCTTTGCAACTTCTTTTTTAAATTTTTATCCATCCATCGTGGAGATTTTTAGTTTCCTATTACTTCCAAATTTAGGTATGTATCTGTCCTGCATTACATGTAAAACATTTTAAACCTGTTCCACTGCTCCTCGACTGTCTCCACATTTAAAAGCTTATCCCAGTCTATCCTACTTAGACTTTGTCGCATCTGCTCAAAATTAGCCCTACTAAAGTTCAACTTAACAATTTTAGTCTTTGCATCTGTACTCTTACAAAATACTGAGAATTGTATTACATTATGGTCACTTGACCCTAGTGGTTCAATCACCTCTACACCCTCTCAATTCTATCCTGATTATTACAGAATCACTAAATCCAGATAGGCTTCACCCCTTGGTGCTTTAACATGCTGTGTTAAAAAACAGTCGCCGATTACTTCTAAAAACTCCTGCTCTTGTGCTCCTCCATCTGTAAGGTTATCCCAGTTAATATTTGGATATGGATTGAATCACATGTATCATTTTGCTGCTGAAACGTTAAGAGAGCCTGAGGACAGGAATATTCTCATTACATTAAAGAGTGGAGTAATAATAAACTAGGAAAAGGAATCTGAGGGGTAATACTGTGTGGTGAAAAACGGCAGACATATATCTTGTCTAGCTGTACTTTAAGTGGAAAGAAAACAGGCATGTCAGCAGAAATGAAAAGAGGAGCTGCTTTACTAAGTTAAGACCTTGTTGTTTTTGTACTTTAATTAACATGGACACTGCTTGTCTGAGTATGAATATTGAACAAGCTTGTATTTAGTAGAGCAGCTCAGATTTTTAATTAGAAAAATAATAGATAAGTGACAATAGTCTTGTTCACTTAAGAGGCAAATATGTTAATTTTACATATAAACTTGTTAAGCATGCTAACATTGTATCTTCTTGCTAAACATCCTGTGTGGGTGTTAAGACCCTAAACTCCACCAGCTGTACAGAGCGCTGAAACTCTATCAATGCAGGCAGGGATTGCTTGTCCATTGCTGAGGCAACTGCAGGTTCGCAGCATTGCAGCCTAATGCGCTCGGGTCGGGCCGATGGTTGATTCAGGGAATAGTCTTACCTGGCCACTAACATAGCACTGTTACTGCTTTAT
Organism: Polypterus senegalus; assembly: GCF_016835505.1. Taxonomy (NCBI): domain Eukaryota; kingdom Metazoa; phylum Chordata; class Cladistia; order Polypteriformes; family Polypteridae; genus Polypterus; species Polypterus senegalus. The sequence goes on from NW_024378789.1 coordinate 9,896, forward strand.
TTGCTGTGTCTGTGTGTATTAAAGTGGTAGCTCCAGTTTGAATAAACCCCTGACTATGCCTATTTTGAGAAAAACAAATTTATTATTGCTGAAGTCTGTGGACTCAGCATCTTCTCTTGGATACAAAGCAGCACTTAGTACACATCACAATCTTATAAACATTTTATAAGAATTGTGGCTTGTAAATAGGAGAAGTATTTTGTTTTCCTTTTATGAAGTTTTAGTTTAAGAAAGTATGAAGAATGGGAAGGCCGCTTGGTCTAGACGCATATACCTATGGAAGCATAAAGGTGTTTAGGAGAGATGACAGTGGAGTTTTTTAACCAGATTGTTTGATGGAATCTTGGAAAGTGAGAGGATGCCTGAGGGTGGGGAAGAAGTGTAATTGTGCCAATATTTAAGAATAAGGGGATGTGCAGAGCTGTAGTAACTACAGGGGAAAATATTGATGAGCCACAGCATGAAGTTATGGGAAAAGAGTAGTGGAAGCTCAGATAAGAAGTGAGGTGATCATTAGTTAGCAGCAGTATGGTTTAATGCCAGGAAAGAGCACCACAGATGCATTTTTTTCTCTGAGGGGTGTTGATATAGAAGTACAGAGAAAGCCAGAAGAAGTTGCATTATGTCTTTGTGTGGCCTGGAGAAAGCATATGACAGGGTGCCTCGAGAGGAGCTGTGGTATTGTATGAGGAAGTCCGGAGTGGCAGAGAGCAGTACGTAAGAGCTGTATAGGATACGTGGGGAAGTGTGACAGTGATGAGGTTCATGGTAGGAGTGACGGATGCATTCAACATGGAGTTGGGATTACATCAGGGATTGGCTCTGAGCCCTTTCTTATTTGCAATGGTGATGAACAGGTTGACAGACGAGATAGGACAGGAGTCCCTGTGGACTATGATGTTTTGCTGATGACATTGTGATCTGTAGTGATAGTAGGGATCAGGATGAGGAAACCCTGGAGAGGTGGAGATATGCTCTAGAGGGAGAGAAATGAAGGTCCAGTAGGAACAAGACAGAATACATGTGTGTCAATGAGGAGGGAGCACAGTGGAATGGTGAGGATACAAGGAAGGAGTTGGTGAAGGTGGATTAGTTTAAATACTTGGGATCAACAGCATAGAGTAATGGGGATTGTGGAAGAGAAGTGAAGAAGAGAGTGCAGGCAGAGTGGAGTGGGTGGAGAAGAAGAGTGACAGGAGTGATTTGTGACAGACGGTATAAGCAAGAGTGAAAGGGAAGGTCTTACAGGACGGTGCAGTGAGACCAGCTGTTGTTATATGGGTTGGAGACGGTGGCACTGACCAGAAAACAGGAGACAGAGCTGGCGGTGGCAGAGTTAAAGATACTAAGATTTGCATTGGGTGTGGCGAGGATGGACAGGATTAGAAATGAGGGACATTAGAGGGTCAGCTCAAGTTGTGACGTTGGGGAGACAAAGTCAGAGAGGCAAGATATTTCATTGGTTTGGACATGTGCAGAGGAGAGATGCTGGTATATTGGGAGGAGGGTGTTAAGGACAGAGATGCCAGGGAAGAGGAAAAGAGGAAGGCCTAGCGAAGGTTTATGGATGTGGTGAGAGAGGACATGTGCAGGTGATGGGTGTAAATAGAAACAAGCTAACCACTGATTTGCAAACAGAAGTATGGAAGATGCTCTGCTACTGTAGCTATGCTACTGGTTAGCCAGGTTCAGAGGTCAGGAAGTTTTTCTGGATTTTTCTTCAGCATTCAGTACCAATATTAATCTATTTATTCCATTATGGATTTAGGAGTTTCTTTTAAATTGTTCACAGTCAAAGTACAAACACTTTTTCAAAGGCACTTCATTTAAAGTACGGGCCCTCCTCAAGGATATGTTATAACTCCATTACTTACACACACACAAGAAACCCTGAGACAGAACAATGGCACTGCTCTATTATCAAGTATGCTAATAGGGCGCATAACTGGGAGAATTTCAATCAAGTGGACTGTCCTGAAAATTGCCACAATAAAAACCATCTTACTCTGAATGTCAAAGCCCAAAGAAATGATATTTGATTTTAAGGGCGAAAACTGCACTTTGCTCATCATTGGGGCCCCTTCGGGGGATGGAGGTTAAAACATGACTAAATAAATACTTAAAAACTCCCCTGGTTTAAAAATCTTAACTGGAATATAAATACAAAGAAAAATATTAAAATCAACCAAGCTTATTTCTCCTTTTAAACTTAAACTTTTTAAAAAGTAAAAAAAGATCTCTTGGTTTTTTTTATCGGACATATCATTGTCACCACTTTCAGCTTCACCCACGGGTTTTGGGGTCTGACAAACCAAACCTAAAAAAACTCGCAGATGACCAGACCAGCTAATGTTGGGGGGGCTGCACAGATGATTTGGTGGATGTAAAAGGGGGCAATCTGAAAAACTGGGGAATCATCTCACTAAAAGAAAACCCGTGAAACACAACCGGGGTTTAGTAAATCGGGGAGGAATGGCAAAAAACCCATAAATCCACTCCAGTAAATTCCTTTCTTCCCAGTGACATCGTTTTTTTAATAAAAATATAAAGAAAAAAAAAAGCCTACAGTGAAGAAATGTACCCCCATCAAATACGAAAATATTTTGGTAAAATGCAGTATTGTGTAATAAGAACCTTTTTTGGGGCAATTTTTAAAAATTTTAAGCTGTCTTTGTCTCTATTTGTCAATTTTGTTTCTTCTTGTTATTAGATGCAATTGAAAGGAAATTTTCAATTCCTTGTGTTACTGACTAAATTAAAACCTTAAACCCTTTATTGAGGGCCAAGGAAGCAGTAGATCTCCTGTCACTTCACGTCTGTCAAATAAGAACATGGATATGCTTTAGAGCGGGGTGTCAACTCTGATCCGGGGGGGGCCGCAGTGGCTGCAGGTTTTCCCTAATCCGTGACGGTTTTTACTGCTAATTAACTTAGCCCTGGTTATAGAATTCAATCCTCTAAATTGATTTTCTTTTATTATTATTAAATGGCAGCCAAACAGAAATGGACGTGAAACAAGCCAACAGGTGACCATTAAATTGGGGCTTCAAACACCAGCTAATTTCACTCCAATCAGTTTCTTAATGGTAGCGATTCTTGCTTTAATTAAACCTTTATTTAATTCCTGGCTTTTTGCTCTCTCATTCTCCCATACATTTTTCCCCAACTGTTGATTTTCCTTTTTCAAAAAAATTAATTTTCAGCTGGTTGGCGGTCAGGTGGCACTTTTTTCGTCCCCTTTTTGTTTGGCTGCAAATTGGGAAAAAATAAAACTAAAAGTCTGAGTCAATTTAAATTTAAAAAACAAAGGAAAAAAGAATTACAGTAAATAGCAGGAAAAATGGTCTTTAAATTGAAGATGGTTAGGATGAAACCTGCACCCCTTAGGGGGAGTTGGACCCATTTTTTAGCGTTTTATTCAAGATAATGTTTCAAAAAAAAAATACAAATAAAAGGGGAAACAAAATATGGGTTAACCTCTATTTTGTTGCACAACCTTTGAGCCATCACTGCACACAAAAATTTTGGGGCTCTACATGGACCTGCCCCCGACTACAAGTAGTTTTCTCTTTTGACTCCAGCTGTGTCGGGTTTAAATTTCCAGACTTTCCATAGATGATTCAGATCAGGCATCATAGATGGCCAGTTTAAAATGCAATGTTTTGTGTTTAGCCATTCTTGGGTGCTTTCAGCTCGTGTTTTGGCTCATTATGCTGGAGGACCCATGGACCTAGGCGATCGTTTCTCTAGAATTTTTGATAGTCTTGAGATTTTTATTGTTTGTGCACGACCAAAGGGCCCCCCCGGCAGATGCAGCAAAGCAACTCAAAACATACCCTCCCCTCAATGTTTCACAGTAGATGGGGTGTTCTTTTCTTTAAAACCCTTCATTTTTTTCATCTGTGGACATAAAACTGATGTGACTTACCAAAAATTTTCAGTTTTATCTCCCTCTGTCCAAAAGGGCGTTTCTCCCTGAACCATTACGGCTTGTCAACATGCATTTTAGCAAATTCCATTTTATGTTTGTCTTTGAGCGGCCCGGGGTCCCCTAGATTTTCTTCTATTGAGCCCACTGTCATTCAAAAGCCATGGATGGTGTGATCAGACACTAATGGACCTTGGCCTTGGAGTTCAGCTTGTATCTCTTTGGAAGCTGTCCTTGGTTTTTTGTCTACCATCTCATTATCCTCCTCCCCATTCTGGGGGTTGTTTTTTCCTTTAATACATCCGGGAAAATTTGGCAACAGTCCATATTAAACCTCTTAATAATATTTATAGCTGTTGTACAGGAACAAAAGCTGCTTAAAAGGGGTCTTCTAGTTTTTGCCTCAAACATGCTTTATAATTTGTTTTATGATCTTTCGCAGCCCCCTTTTTTGCTTTCATGTCCATGTTCAGCGGGGGAAAATGATGATGCCAAAAAACAGGTGGGACTTTCTCAAAATTGGCGAATGGTTTTTGCCGGACGACAGCATGATACAAATTTAAAAAAAAATGGCTAGTATGAAAATCACTTGAATTTGGGGGGATTTTCCTAGGGGGTACCAACAAATGTATCCTGGTCATTTCAGAATATCTTTGTAGAAAAGCAACAGATGATCTCTTTTCCCCGTTTTACTTTACTCAAGCTAAAAAAAAACATGCAGGCACACAGGGGACAATGGTTTTCTTTTGGGTCACTTTTAGGAAGCATGTCCCATTTTTTCAAGTAGGGGTAAGGTACCCAATTTCTCCACTTTTTGTAAAAATATTTTAAAAAAAAAAAAATACAAACTTTAAAATTAAAGTTCATTGTCACAGTTTCTGATTTACCTTTTTTCATATAATTCTCTGACAGAATTTAGATATTTATGACATACTACTAAGGGGCCACAAACAAGCAGGCACTGGTGTTTCCCTGAGACTGACAATCCATATCACAAACCCAGTAACACCAGTAATGTCATTGGTCAAGAAATAACAAAGCTGACCAGTAAAACTCACATTTTCTGTGGTGTTGCTGCCTGACTTAGTTAACTGCTCATTTGTAAAAACATAAACACTTCCTTAAAATGAATATCTCAAATTTCCCCAATAAACAACACTGAAGACTTACTTTAACTAGGGAAAAATCCTGAGGGTCCAGGATGCGGACTCCTGAAGTGACTATGCAGAAATCTCAAGCTCCAGGCCTTAGTGAGCTCATCTTCATGTCCTTTTGACCTCTGGGAAAAACACAGTAGTGAAAATGCATTAAAAAGCAACCCTCAAAGGGACTTCGAAAAATAAATGTGACACGTGTCGAAATGTTGTCTGGAACATGGAAAAATTCAGAAAGGCATTCATCAGCCTGATCACAATCAGAAAGAAATTACACCTCATGGGCCTTATCTACTTTTCAGCCGCCACCCCTTGCTGCCACTTCTCGACAAGCAGCATAAATGTTCTAAGGGATAACGTCGGGCACAAGAGGTATTGGCCTGAGGTTACCATCCCAAAATACCACGTGCAATTAAAGCAATGCAGCTCCTGACAACTCTTTGCTACTGTCTATTTACTGCACGTGTGTTGCTGTGTGTGGAATAATTACTGCGACACAGCCCCCCCATAAAGTATCTTCTGTAGCAAACCTGCCATTTTTTGCTTTTAGCTATTTGTTTACTAATTATTAAAAAAAAAGATTTTAAAACATATTGTACTCACAATGCTTTGACTTTGGTTTCTACTTTCCACATTCTAAACAAAATAATGTTAAATTGGATACAAGTTTTATGTGAGAAGCATGGTGCTGCAGTCTTGGTTGATGGCTCAAAGCTTCCCAAACAATGAATTTGAATCCTAGTCTGGTCCCTCTCTCTGAGGGAGTTGACATGTTCTCCCCACTGTTTACCAATTTTTTCTCTTCTTTCGAGACAACTCAGGCCCCTTCTTCAGGCAAAACTGGAAACTGGGTTCCCTTTGGGTTATTACACTAGGACCAAGTAACAACTTGGAAAACCTTTAAGGGGAGACATCTTAGATGTAAAAATGAATAGACCTCTTCAGGCTAAGATTCATTTAGCAGAGGAGAACAATGTATGGTCAAGATCTTTGGATAAGATAACTTTTTCCAACAAGTCTTTTGAAGTTTCTGATGAGTTTTCCATTTCAATGTGGGTTAGTCCGGTGGTCTGTGTCAGTCGAGATACAAACAATCCCATATCTGGCCATAAAACTCTTGTCACTATTTTAAACCATGTGTAATGTGTTCTTGCAGTGGGTTTTGGCGCCCTGCCAGGTTTTTTTTCCTGCCTTGCGCCCTGTGTTGGCTAGGATTGGCTCAGCAGACCCCGTGACCCTGTAGTTAGGATATAGCCGGGTTGGATAATGGATGGATGGATGTAATGTGTTCAGTTTTAGCATGAGTTTGACTTCCATTCTTTTATCTCTTGCTGTGTTCTGGGTTACCCATTAGCCCTGTCACTTTAAGTCCCTCTCACAGTGTCCATGGCAGTTGAGGGAGGCCTAGGAACATCTGTGTTCCCTGATTCATGTGGAACCTGTGGAAATTCATTCTCCTAGATTGCAGTGTCAGGATATTTCTTGAAAAATTACAGTAAAATAGACCATGTAAGAGCCATTTTCCTAGTTCTATAAAATGTATGAATATTTACTAGATGATAATGCATAAAATATGGGAGGTTCCTATAACCCCTGAATAGAATTGGGGTTGGTATTTTCCTGTCATTTCTACAAGTTTGGTAAACAATGTTCTCAGTTAGTGTCTAGCCTTGCCTTTTCAGGTTACTTCATGCTCAAAGGCCCTTAGGCCCTTGGCACATGAAAATCGGAACGCGGTCCCGTGTGTGCGGAAGCACTGACAGGAGCACAAACAAGAACACGGTTAAAACCATATTCCTCTGACCCTTACACAGGAAGGCTGAACAACTGGAAACATTGTTTACTCAAAACTGTTGAAAATGACGGGAAAATCCCAAACCTTCTATTCACGGGGTTATGGGAAACCTCCCAATTTACATTATCATCTAGTAAATATTCATACATTTAAGAACTGGAAAGGCCCCCTTTATTCCTACTGTAATTCTCTGCATGAAATATCCTGACACTGCAATCTAGGGAATTTCCGGTTATCGACATGGCAACACAATGTTCCTGGCCCCCTTTAACACCATGGACACTGTGAGAGGGATTTTAAAGCCCCGGGGCTTGGGTAACCAAACAACAAGAGAAAAAAATAGGAAGTTAAACTCATTTTAAAAATTTAACACATTACAGCATGGCGAATAAAACAAGAGTTTAGGGCCAGATATGAGGTTTTTTGCATCTCCCGGTGACACAGACCACTGACTACAGCCCCACATTTTTGGAAAACTCATCAGAAACTTCAAAAGACTTTTGCTGGACAGTTATCTTATCGGGCTTGACCATACATTATTTCTCTCTTCTAAATAAATCTGGAAAGAGGTCTATTAATTTTTTATCTAAGATTCTCTTAAAGATTTACCCAATGTTGTTTCTTGTCCTAGTGTCTATGACACAGGGTCCCCAGTTTCTGTTTACATCTTGCCCTGAAAAAGGGCCTGGTTCCCAAAAGGCTATTGTAATCTTTCTAGTCAGAAATAAAGAATTTTTGCTTGACTTCCCCACTACATTCATAATGGCTAACCACGTAAACACCTTCAAGGGGATGCCGGGGAGCGACCGGCGGGGCCCGTGGGGGACGGGGAGGGTAAAGGCCACCCTGGATCCGTGGGGGCCGCCTTCCTGTGGTTGTTCTGGGGCCCCCGGGTTGGGGCATGGAAGCCCCCCTGAGGAGCCGTGGTCACCCCGGGGGGCGCCCCAACCTGGGACCTGTTACCTCAGGGACTTCCGCCACACCTGGAAGTGCTGGGGAATAGGAGGATACCGGAGGGGCTGCCGGAGAACAGCCGGCACTTCTGCCCCTTGGGGAGCCAGCGGGGGTGTGGAAACACCTGGAGCTCATCCGGGTCATGTATAAAGGGCCCTCTCCTTCATTGAGGGGAGAGGGTGGAAGTGGGGCCAAGGGACAGGAGAGTGTAGGGTGACCCGAAAAGAGGCATTTGTGGGCCCGGACTGGTATTGGGGTGTTTTGTGCACATTTACTGGGGCTTAGTGATCATTATATTTGTAAATAATATTAAATAAGCGTCGTTGGTTGAAGAACAACATGTCCGCCTGTCTGTGTCCCGGGGTTTGCTCCACACACCCCATAGGGACTACTTTCTACATTCCAAAGACAGATGGTAAGGGTTGATTCTGCCTAAATTGGCCCAATATGGATGTATGGGCAGAAGGGAGCAGTGCTAGTGCTACTGCCCCAGGGTCTCGTGGATCTGGCCGCCATTGTGTGGCTAGACTCTGCAGTTCTAGCTTTTGTCTTTTAGGTTTTCTCTGTGTCTTTTCCCTGAGATGTGCATTAAATGGATGGTGAATCTAAACTGGTCTGATATGAAAACAAAAAGGGTGTGTGTGCTTCCAAGGGCCCGTGCCTTTCATCACATACATGTGTAAGACAGCAGTTCCCAAACTTTTCTATGCCTTGCACCTTGAAAATATTTGATTTATGACCTCCTAGAAAAGTATTATCACATTTGAAGATGAAGAAATCAAATTTCACACTTGTGAACCACAAATTCAACCACATACACTACTGTGGGTAAAAACTGAACAAAAAAATTTAATT
>NW_024378790.1:0-2490 GCF_016835505.1 Polypterus senegalus
TTAAAATGTAAATATACTTTGGTTTAAGGAATGTCTGTCATTAATTTATCCTGACAAACCCTAATTTAATGATTAAATCAATCATCAAATGGAGACAGTGCGTTGCGATCTATTAACCAAATTATTTTTCATTCAGACCATTTGGATAAGTCGTATCCAACTCCTCTGTCCAATATTTTTCTCTTTCTTCAACCAGCATGTTTTATTCCAAACCTTATTATGATCAACACTTATAACATAATAGAATGAGGTCCTGTGCAAAAGGTTTATATGGAAAGGCTGATTTAGTTTGAATTTTAGTTCATCTACGATGTTGGATGATTCTTGGTTTGAAGGAGTTTTTTGTTTTGTCTCCATTGTAGATACAGAAGCTCCACAGTCTGTCTGTGCACTGAAGACCATATATACAGTACAATTTGTAGTTGGTAATTGTAGCCTCTGAAATTGACAATTCCTTATGAGACCATTTATTTAAAATATTTTTTTTAAATAAATGCTGTGTTCCAAGTAAATTGATGTTTTGATTTTGTGCTACATGAAGTGGGAACCAGAAGATCTTTGAGATTTTTATTTCTATGGTATGATGTGATTAATTGGACTGATTTCAAAGGAAGAAAATTTTGTTGTGCATTTCTAAAATTGAACTGAAGTATTCTGATTGTCTGTTGTGCTTGGCCAGAATATGTACAGACTATGGGGAGTTTAATGATATTGTCCCCAGAATTATTCCGTGTCACAGACCGTGAAGTGTCCACATTTAAAGTCACAAGGTCATTGAGTTCTCTTACCTCAACCTGAGGACTCTGTGGTTTTGGATCATCTGCAAAGTAAGACCAAACAGATTCCAGCCTATCTGGTTCACCAACAAGCACAGATTTATAAACACCCCATTTTAGTTGAAGTGCATGTATTAAATAAATAAATATCACTTCCACTGACTTTAGGTTCATTTTTTGGTAGGGTCAAGATGTAAAATAATATATTACAAAGAGATGTCATAGAGTATTTAGTCTGTATTAAAGGTGATAATAAAAGACCTACATCCCAAAAGGGCTATGGCAGAAGCAGCAACCCCAAGGCGCCAAAACACACTGATTGAGAATATTAATTCAGAAAAGAGTGGAAAAAAGAAAAATAAATTGACGAGAGTAATTCTAATTTATATTTGGTGTAATGAGATTGTGATGTCATAAAATCCTGTAAAATATCAGAATCAATAGATGACACAGAATCATGAGTAATTAAAAAGGAGAAAAGAAAATCTCTGTATCGAAGAAAGAAATAATTTGATAATTTATCTTACTTTTAGTTTGATCGTAAGGTGTTGTAAATTAAAGAGCTGTACAAATTGATCAAATTCCTTCCATGTATGTGTACAAACCCCAAAGATGTCATCTAGATGTCTGAAATGTAGCAATGGGAGACGGGGGTACTTATCAAAAGCCCCCTCCTCTCATTCAGCCATCCATCCATCCTCTTCTGCTTATCCGAGGTCGGGTCGCGGGGCAGCAGCTTAAGCAGAGAGGCCCAGACTTCCCTCTCCCCGGCCACTTCTTCCAGCTCTTCCGGGAGAATCCCAAGGCGTTCCCAGGCCAGCAGAGAGACATAGTCCCTCCAGCGTGTCCTGGGTCTTCCCCAGGGCCTCCTCCCGGTTGGACATGCCCAGAACACCTCACCAGGGAGGCGTCCAGGAGGCATCCTGATCAGATGCCCGAGCCACCTCATCTGACTCCTCTCGATGCGGAGGAGAAGTGGCTCTACTCTGAGCCCCTCCCGGATAACTGAGCTTCTCACCCTATCTTTAAGTGAAAGCCCAGACACCCTGAGAAGGAAACTCATTTCAGCCGCTTGTATTCGCGATCTTGTTCTTTCGGTCACTACCCATAGCTCATGACCATAGGTGAGGGTAGGAACGTAGATCGACTGGTAAATTGAGAGCTTTGCCTTACGGCTCAGCTGTTTTTTCACCACGACAGACCGATGCAGAGCCCGCATCACTGCAGATGCCACATCAATCCGCCTGTCAATCTCACGATCCATTCTTTCCTCACTCGTGAACAAGACCCCGAGATACTTAAACTCCTCCACTTGGGGCAGGATCTCGCCCCAACCCTGAGAGGGCACTCCACCCTTTTCCGGCTGAGGACCATGGTCTCGGATTTGGAGGTGCTGATTCTCATCCTAGCCGCTTCACACTCAGCTGCGAACCGCTCCAGAGAGAGCTGAAGATCACGGCCTGATGAAGCAAACAGGACAACATCATCTGCAAAAAGCAGTGACCCAATCCTGAGTCCACCAAACCGGACCCCTTCAACACCCTGGCTGCGCCTAGAAATTCTGTCCATAAAAGTTATGAACAGAATCGGTGACAAAGGGCAGCCCTGGCGGAGTCCAACTCTCACTGGAAACGGGCTCGACTTACTGCCAGCAATGCGGACCAAGCTCTGACACCGGTTGTACAGGGACTGAACAGCTCTTATCAGGGGTCCG
>NW_024378791.1:0-14184 GCF_016835505.1 Polypterus senegalus
GCGCTGCAGCTCAAGAGGCGCTGGCAACAGCAAGGCTGCCGGCAAGCATGTCGCCGCCGCAGGAGGGGAGCCAAAATGGCGCGGGCCAGAAGTCCTCCCCTGACAGGCACGCATTGATGGTGTGTCTTGCGTGCCCGCTAATGACTGTATCGGGACCAAGGAATGTCCATCACGCGTGCAGGGGAGACCCGATTGGGCCAGAGGAAGAGGCCGCAGGAAGTTGCCGGCGTCCGGGGCTGATGGACAGGTAAGCTCAGCGTCGGTTAACTTCCTGTCTTTGCCAGCTACTCTGTCGGAGCTGGAGGCATGCCTTCAGCCCGCAGAGCATCATGTGTCACAGGTGCTACGTGCTCTCCGGGCAGAGTTGCGGGTACTGAGATGAAGGCGGTCGTGTCTATGGAAGAGTTGCTGATGGCGATCAGACTGCGCTAACGCTGGATTCTTCAGGCGGAGGCAGTCGGCAGGAAGGTGAGTTCCGCCGTCCCCGCAGCATGAAGGAGGGTCTGTTGAAAACGGCTGTGAAGCTCATGATCAGTTTCAAGTAAGCAGTCCTCCCGACAGTGGATGCGGTGCAGGGGCTGTGCGCAGTCAGGGGAGAGACAGCGAGGGGCTGGGAGGACACGGGCTGTTGAGTGCCCCAGGTCCTAGCGCCTCCATCCCAAGTCGACAGCAGTCTTGCCGCTCTACAGGGACGTAGATGGGAAGGAGTCTCTTTCTTTCCATAAGGAGACTCAGACCGCCAGGGCATCCCAGAGCGACAGGAGGAATTGGAGGCTGAGTGCCGGTTCCTCCGATAAGATCGGACGTGGTGCTGGGCGACACGCCCTGGTGCACGCCCGTTCGCGGGGCAGAGGGAATCCTTGAGGTCAGTGGAGAGGAAAGAGTGCAGGCGGTTCCGCCAATTCCAACAACAGGAGGGACACGGAACCCGCGGAGGGGTGCCGAACAGGCAAGTGCTGGGGTGCCGGATGGAGGGGAGAACGCTGCCAGTGCGTGGCACAGAGGGACGCCAGGGAAGGGTGTCCAGGCAGCGGTTCTGCCCCTTTCTTTCTATCTGTTTCAGGGCCGGACCCCCGGACAAGCAGTAGGACCCACTTCGTTGGGGACCTGCCCTCAGGAGACGGCTATCTGTGGGAAGGACTCTCTGCTGGCGAGGGTGCCACCACGGCTGGCGGAGCCTGCGACGGATGCGTGGCGCCAACCAAAGGCCAAAACCTTGGAGGGGGTGCCAAAGGAGTGGGCACCGGGGTGCCGGTAAGAGGGTAGTGCGTGGCGAGGCACAGGAGAGCACCAACTGGAGGTGTTCAGGTGGCGTCTCCGCCCCTATCCCTGTTTGGAGAACGGGCCGGACTCGTGGCCCAGGAGTAGGGGTAAGCTGCCCTCACGGGACATGTCGCTCCTCCCCAGTGGTCTTCGCTAGCTGTGGGGCACTGTCAGGGATGCCGGGCAATGACCCGGCCGACGCCTTGAGGGACAGGAAGAGGGTCAATGCCCACCTTGGATCACGTGGGGCTGCTTTCCTGGTTGCTTTGGGGGTCACGGGTAGAGGGCTTGGAAGCCCAACCCTGTAGGGACCCATGGTCACCGCCAGGGGGCGCCCCAATGCCTTGGGGACCCTGGACCTCAGCACTTCCGCCACACCAGGAAGTGCTGGGGAGAAGAAGAGAAGGGACACCACGGAAAGCTTCCGGGAGAACAGCCGGCATTTCCGCCACACTGGGGCGTGTCCAGGGAGGACTGCTGGGACACACCTGGAGCTCATCCGGGATAATATAAAGGGGCCGTCTCCCTTCATTGGAGGCGGAGTCTGGTGGAAGCAGGACGAGGCAGGAGAAGAGAGAGAGGAGGCGGCCCGAAGCAGGCATTGTGTGTTGGCCAGGACTTTGTGGGGTTGTGTGAGCACTTTAAATTGTAAATAATAGTGTAAATAAACGTGTGGTGGTGGAAAACAACATGTCCGCCTGTCTGTGTCCGGGCCGGGTCCACATTATATATTTTCTGTATTAAATCGTGCTTGTTTTACACCTCGTCATCTGCTTGATGCCTATTGACACTGGTCTATAACCGATTGTGTAATCGGTGTAAATATGATACGTTTTTTGTTAAAAAGTCACACATTCATTCATCCATTTTCAGACTGCGCGAGTTCTGATAGCGCTGCGGGGACCGTGGCAGTGCAGTATCGGCAAACGGACAATTGGAGCTTGTTGGGGTGTCAGCACATCTCAGGGCACAGACACACACAAGAACACCTACTCTCACTCATTCAGAGTATAACAAAAGAGCATCGCCTGTAAATTTTACTTGTTAATGTACAGTAAAGCGTTTAACCCAAAAATGTTGTATATATTACATTTCGTAAAACTGATTTATCCAAAACTTAGTGGAATTTATCTATATTTAACCACTATAAAAGGTATAGATTTGGTACATTTGTTTACAGGCAAAGGTTACACAAACCGCAGGCAAAACCAAAGACGTATTATTCTGTGTAAGTACTTCGTAAATCATCCGAGTTATTTATTCATGCCTTATTACGAGGATTGGTTTTGGCTCTGATCAAATTAACTGTTGGACTACAAGCTGGTTCAGAGAAATTATGAACTGACAGAGTTGTCCAGCTTATACGTTGCATCTTGTATACATAGTTCTACAGCTTGCAGTTTTATTTACAATAATGTTTGTTGCATTGTCGGAATTCTTTAAATCAAATTTTAAAATCTCCACACACATTACGGTCAGACAGTAGTTAAAGATGAGCACGTTGCGCTCCGTTTAAACATCTTTAGTGAAACGATAAAAAAAATGAGTTATCTTTACTAGCAGGTTTTTGGAACAGACACCTTACACTCGAACCGTTTTTTTAACCGAGCTGTATGTAATCAGTATCTCTATCAACCTATATTATCATTGAAATATATGATTTAGGTTTAATTGATGTTTCGAATTAAAGATTACCTCTGCCTTGCAGATGCCTGCGTTGTGAACCTGCGCTTTGTCCCCAAAAGATGGATGTGCGAGTACACGAGTCGCTGCTAGTCGGCAATGTGCAGACACTACAAGCCCCCTGCAATAACTTCTTTTGCTGTAACGAATCGTTATTGCAAAATAATGCAATACTTTTTGATATAACAAAATTATTATTGCGAAATAACGCGATTATTTTGCGATATAACACAATTATTATTGCAAAATAACACAATTATTATTATTGCGAAATAATGCAATATTTTTTTTTTGAGTGGCGGGAATAAGCTTCCGTACTTATTCTGAGCCACTGCAAAAGTTTAACGCTTTGATGTAAGAAAATCATCTGTTAGGATATGCCTTTGTTTCTCAACCTCTTTCCTTCTCTCCCTCTCCCTGTCACTCCCAAAATGTAGAGAACACCTTTCTTATCTTGTCAAAATGCTACTTTGGTTATAAATCCTCTCTTTGGGAAAAGCTGTTAAAATTCAGGCATGACAGCAGACCAGAGTGTTGTACTCCCTGCTCCCAGAATATTCCATTAAAATATTAACTTGGTCCAAGTGGATGGGTAATCTCTTTTTTAAAGAATCTTAATGATCTCTAATTTTACTAAGATTCTACTGTTGACACAGACATTCAGGACCCTCAACAGCAACCTCAAGGGACCCGAACTCTCTGCCCACAACAAAATAACCGGCCTACAGAAAATGAGGTGAGGGGCTCCTTTTAATATTTCCACCTTCTTGACAGAGTGTTGTAAAGTGGTCCACCAGGTAAGTTGAGGCATGAAATCAAGAGGTGGACCCCATAATTCTTTAAACTAGAGAATGCAGAGGGTTGGAGTTCAACAAATCTACAGTAGTTGAGGTGGGTTCTTTTAATAATCTATAGAGTTTACAGAATTGCGAGTAGCCAAAGGTGTTCAACAGGGCACCCCTAGTAATGGTGAGTGCAGCTCATCACAAGGGCTTTGCCTGTTCACTAGTAATTGACAGATCACCTCACTGAAGGGCAGCGTTAAACATCTTATCTTCACTTCATGACAGAGCAGAGCTCGAGACCCCTGCTGATGTGCTTAAACACTCCACATAAGAATATGCAGCACTAATCATGGAGGCAGACAACAGTAATTAGGCATGCAAGATAGAATTTCATATATATGACAAAATACTTAAACTAGACTAATGAATGTTCTACTGTGGGGTTGAGCATCCATATTTTAATGCTGTGTTTAATCCCTCATTGCAACCTCGGCTTGGTTTGTGAATTTGCCTCACATTCTCATTACACAATTTGTTTTAAAGCAAGGTTGAGGTGAACATCCATGACTAGCTACTGTGAACATTGCCCCGACACAGACAGGCAGACACGTTCATGTCACCCACAAACACACGTTTATTTTTCCTTATTTGTACAGTTTTGCTCACCAATCCCCAATACCCCTCAGTCCAGGCCAATCCAATGCCTTCTCTCTCTCTCTCTTTCTTCAGACCGCCTCCTGCCTCCTCCGTAGACCTTGTCCCAATCTTCCACCCGACTCTTGTCCCATTTGAATGGAGGCGGCCCCTTTTAAATAAGAACCCGGATGTGCTCCAGGTGTGTTTCCGGCAATCTCCCAAAGCCACGCCCCAGTGTGGCGGAAGTGCCGGCTGTCTCTCCAGAAGCACTCCGGGTGTCCCTATTTTTTCTTCCCCCCAGCACTTCCTGGTGTGGCGGAAGTGCTGAGGTCTAGGGTCTTCCTGGTATTAGGGTCCCCCAGCGTAACCCCGGTCCCGACAGAGTTGAGCTTCCCAGCTCTTTACCCGAGGCCTCCAGGTCGGTCGCCCTCGAGGTCTGGAGGAGGCACCAGCCCATCTCCTGTCTTCTCGGGCGTCCTGGCTGGGTACCACCTCCATCCGGGTATGACACTACTTATAAACAAAGCTGTGAGCCTTGAAACGCCACTTTACATGCAACAAAGCCTAGCACAGTAGGACCTGCTCAGCCCAAAGTCTCTTTATTCTGACATTTGTTTACATCCCCTTCAGCACGGACCTCATCTCCAGTCCCACTGGCTTCTCTGTGCAACACTCAACACAATTAAGGAACATTCAGATTCTTAAATAAACTCAGGAACAAAAACTGAAAGACTTGACTTACAGCAAGTGCAGCAAGCACATCAACTCTGTCAGTTGTGAAGATGCACTCTAGACTGCAGTAGGACTCGGCTTGTCTGTCAGCTCCCTGGCTGCTCATCTACATTACAACAAACACAGAAGAAGGAGGTTCAGTTTTGTGAAAAGTAAATAAAAAATAAACAAGATGTTGGTCTGGTGAGCCTTTGGTAGCCCCACAGGTACCATTTAATCACTCAGTGCTCCTCTATCACAGGCATACTCTTATAATAGTGATATTTATAAGGTTCTTTGATCAGACATTAAATATAAGAGACACTTTATTCAGTATGAGCAGCTTTTCAGAAGACTTATGTTCTGAAGGTTAAAACCACCTCAGTGTGTTCTCCATCTGTCTCCTTTCAATGTGTCTCTGTTTACCCTCTTTGGTTCAGTTGACTGGTGTTCTCTGTTCCTCGTTTCACTCCTACTACTCCTCTGCCTTGGTCTGTCCACTAGCTTTCTGTTGCTGCAAAGATCCAGTTCATAACTCCTTTCTTGACCTATGGTCCTCTGAATGGCCCTAATCCCTTCATGTATATTCTGTCTCTGTCTGTCTGCTAACTGTCTCTCCTCCGGCCAGATGTGCCCAGACTGGAAAATACTTTTCCGTTTTGCTCCAAACTGTGGAATGATCTAATTTTCTAGTTGAACAGCATCCAGTTTCCCCTTGTTTTGAAAATAGATTATTAAGAAAGGTGCTGATAGATAGATAGATAGATAGATAGATAGATAGATAGATAGATAGATAGATAGATAGATAGATAGATAGATAGATAGATAGATAGATAGATAATTAAAATGCCCCTTAATTAAATATTGGTTAATGTCTTTTTGTTGGACAGCTACTGTTGTTCTGACAAGGGGTTTAGGGACACTAATTTGCATCAGTCTAGTTGCAGCTATAATCATATAGTCCGTATAGAACACCCTCGTGTTCTCTTTTGCTTTGATACTTTCACCTTGTAGTCATTCTTATATTTAGTATAAATAGCTTTCTAAGTTGCCTCTGATAAAGATATCTGCTAAATCCTATACTACTAGTACTACTACTAATAATGAACGGAAAAGCTGAAGGCAGGCAGGGTGAAAACCTCAAATTCTTTCCTGTGCATTCTGCCAATCATCAAGCGCGACGTCTCATACGGTTGGAAGATTAAAGTGAACCTACCGTTGACTATTATCACGATACTCTCTTTTAAGCTATTACTATACTGCGTGCATAACCATAAAATGCCTAAGTTCACCTTGAGTTAAGAAAAAACTAATCCTCGATGTTAAGATTCAATGAAGGACTTATTTTTAATTAATTGTAGGACGATCTTGATTTTATAAGCGTAGTTCATGAACTAGAAACTCCATGTACCTCCTCTGCCGCTGCTGAATCGGATGTTAGAAGTGGTTCATTATAAAACGTAAATTTCACCTGCAGAAAAACCTTTTGTCAATATGTCGGTGTGTATGAATGCATTTATTTCATTTTATTTTTCAGCTCATAAAATATAGAAAATTACCAATTTCAGCTGTAAGTTACACCAGTCAAACTTTAATTAACAGTTCTATCAAACAATTCCCAACCTGCGTGCCTACCGATTTGCGCACAGGCGCATTGAAAGCCTAACATGCAATAAAGTGTTCACGCATGCGCTAAACTGACTGGGTAGCAACGTAAAGTGTGTGATGACGTAGCCTTTCAATATGCACGCACGCGCATGCAGATAAAGCCGCAACGGGTGGGGGTTCCCACATTAGTTGACCATAATGAAAATATTCATCCTGCAAAATAAACAAAGCAGCCTTTGTGACGTAACGTTGATGTCCAAGGTTCGATCACCGTAAGAGGAAACTTAGGTGTACACCTGATGAGCCCCAATTAGGGCGAAACACATGCTGTGTACTCTTTGTATTATTTGGCAGGTACTATATATAGTATGTAGTGTTTTTATTTTTCCACTCACGTAATAAATCATATAAAGTTTCCTTTGCGTTTTGATCTATTGTTGCAATTTCCCTCTTATGAAGAAATTGTGTTGTTTAAAAATATCTTTAGACATCAATTATTATTAACAAAATTGCCATTTGTCTTAAGGCATCAGGTTTACAAAACCTAATGTATCCAACCAGTTTTATAGAAATATATGGTCCTTTTTCAAAAAAAGAAAAGAATTAACACTGTGTTGCACTACATTGTGCTTACTGCCCCCCTTAGTATTAGTATTAACTGTGTCTACTTGTTAAAATTCTTTAATTCGTTCCCAGTTGTGCAGTCAGGTCAGATGCTGAAGAAATGAAGAGCATAAAGACACCGTACAAATCCTCATTTATTCCAATGGCTATTAATCTTACAGAGAAGTTTAACTTCATACCCACAGACTTAAATTAAGGAAGTGCGCTGTTATCACTTGAATCAACCTATTTGATCTATTTCTTTTACAGTAAGTGCTTGCTGCTATAGTACATATTTGTAATACGTTTGTTTGTAGTGATATTTTTAATGTTGTTTCAAGGTGTCTCTGTAAAACCCCCAAAAACCAAACTTACCTATTAAGACAATAAAACTGACCTGAATTTACCAGCTTCTGTAGCGGAGGATCGGACCACCAAGGTCCCCACCTTCATCCACCACCCAACTCATACTGCACCGACCTCCTTGGCCCCTCTCATAGGTGGTGAGCCTATGGGTAGGGGACCCACGTTGCCTCTTCGGGTTGTGCCTGGCTGAGCCCCATGGGTGCAGGCCCGGTCACCAGGCGCTCACCATCGAGCCCCACCTCCAGGCCTGACTCTAGAGGGGGCCCGTGACCCGCATCCGGCGAGGGAAAACGGTGTCTAAATTTTGTATTCTTCATAGAAGGGGCTCAGAGTAGAGCCGCTGCTCTCCGTCGAGAGCAGTCAGATGAGGTGGCTCGGGTATCTGATCACATGTACATAAGAATTCACAGCCTTTGCTCAAAACTTTGCACCTTTGACAGCAAATACAGCCTCAAGTCTTTTGAATATGAAGCCACAAGCTTGGCACACCTATCTTTGGCCAGTTTCGCCCATTCCTCTTTGCAGCACCTCTCAAGCTCCATCAGGTTGGATGGGAAGCGTCGGTGCACAGCCATTTTAAGATCTCTCCAGAGATGTTCAATTGGATTCAAGTCTGGGCTCTGGCTGGGCCACTCAAGGACATTCACAGAGTTGTCCTGAAGCCACTCCTTTGATATCTTGGCTGTGTGCTTAGGGTCGTTGTCCTGCTGAAAGATGAACCGTCGCCCCAGTCTGAGGTCAAGAGTGCTCTGGAGCAGGTTTTCATCCAGGATGTCTCTGTACATTGCTGCAGTCATCTTTCCCTTTATTCTGACTAGTCTCCCAGTTCCTGCTGCTGAAAACATCCCCACAGCATGATGCTGCCATCACCATGCTTCACTGTAGGGATGGTATTGGCCTGGTGATGAGCAGTGCCTGGTTTTCTCCAAACATGACGCCTGCCATTCACAATGTACCCTTACTTCTTCTTCTGCCTCCTTTCTTGGTTCACCTGTAGATCAATTACCAAAGTAAACCATCACAATAGATAAAGTTCTGCTTAAATTTTTAATTATTGTGGTTTTTGTTAGATTTTGAAAGAACCCCAACTTAATTGTCCTTAAATGTAGCATTTATTTTTTTACTTTTATATTTCGCATACAATAGACATTGTGTTATAATCTCTGTATATCTGAACTTCTAATGTGATGTGCTCAGGTGTCATTACTGACATGAAAACATCTTTGTTTTTCTCTCCTGCCTTAGTTTTATTTTTAGGTTAAAATTAAGTCTTGGTTCTTTCAAAATCCAACAACAAAGTACAGTAACTTAAGAAATCCCCATTTAGTGACTGCTGGTACTGATGTGCCTCAGTCTCTGTGTTTGCGAGGATTCACACTCTGAGGCTTTCCTGTCTAAAATTAAAAGCTGTGTTTAGTTACTGGAAAGAATGAGCAAACATACAGTAAAGTATTCAAGGCAGCAAAATATTACAAATCAAATAATAAATATGGGGAGGCTTTGCAGGAATTATGCAGTAGTCTTACCTCTAGAAATAACAAATATAACATGAACTGCACATCATCTAAACTGGGAATCTTAAAAGCAGAAGAAAAGAACATTTAATTGTGTCTCAGAATTCGGGTACACTGACATCTGTTGAGCCACATGGTAGGCTGGTTACCACTGGGCATCCTGTAGGGTCAAGAAAACAAATCTATACTAATAAAAGGCAAAGCCCTCACTGACTGACTGACTGACTGACTCACTGACTCACTCATCACTAATTCTCCAACTTCCCGTGTAGGTGGAAGGCTGAAATTTGGCAGGCTTATTCCTTACAGCTTACTTACAAAAGTTGGGCAGGTTTCATTTTGAAATTCTACGCGTAATGGTCATAACTGGAACCTATTTTTTCGTCCATATACTGTAATAGACTGCAGCTCGATGGCGTGGGATGCGGAGTTGCGTCTCAGTCATCACGCCTCCACGTAATTGAGTGCCTGCCCATATAAAGTAAATATTCGCGGGTGAAGTACTATGCTTAGCATATTCATAAGTAAAAATATCTGAATCACAAACTGATGTTAATTATATTTTGTCCATGAATACTTATTAAATAATTCCAAATAGTCTGTCCACTTCCTTTCATAGCTTTTCCGATGGTTGTGCTGCTTCCAGGCATGTATTTTCGTATTAAAGCATGTAACCAATCTCATTTCAGCCATCATTTGTTGCCAGGCAGAGAGGCCTTCACAATCCGTTGTACAGGCCCTCTAACACAGAATAAACGTCGATTAACCTGTTGCTTCAACCAATCAGATTTTGAGTTGGTGTCAGTACGGCCCTCTAGCAGGCGTTCGGCGCACGCCACCGTATTCATACCCATTGATTGGATAGAAGCCGCGAGGTTCGACTTTCAGCATTAGCCGATGGCGATAGAAAGGGGCTTTTGATGGAACTGAGGAGCACGGATAATCCGACAATCGACAGAGTGATTGAACGGTTTTTGAGGAAAGAGAGGAGGATGGATTTTGTTTACAAATAATCCGAATTTTTGGTTAGTAAAATGTTGCAATTTTCCTAAATAATATTGCAAGTTTATGAGTTATTATTGATGTTTTTATGTGTGTCGCAGCTGTGGCTGCAGTAGAAAGGAACTTGTTCACCCTGGTTTGTCTGTTCAATAAAGGCATTTATTGTGGCTACAGAAGTTATCTATATGATGCAGCGGCTCTTTATACTGTATTTCTGCATATTAAGATGGTTTTATAACCATAAATTAGTTATTGAGGGGTGGCTTGATTCAGATGGAGCACTACTGAAGGCCTTTGTGTGAGATGCATGGTCCGCCACTGGACCAGATGATACGTAAATTTGATGAACATTACAACCCGAAAATAAACAAAACTGTAGAGAGGCCAATGATTAAATGAACACTAAAAAGTAAGAGCGCGGACGGTGACTTATTGAGGCAGGCAGGCCAGAGCACAATAGCACGGGCTCATGTAGTGCGCGTTAAATCAATCTAAAATGCGCTACCAGATTCGAAAAAATATATATTTTCAAGTTCTATCTGGATATAAGTAGGTTCTATTTAGTCGACAGAAATATCTTTGGTAGGAATGTAAGTTGAATTTAGTCTTTATATTTCTATGGTGAAGAAAACATTTATGCAATGATGACAAAATTTAACTTACATTCCTACCAAAGATATTTCTGTCGACTAAATAAAAATTACTTATATTTAAAATTTAAATAGAACTTGACCAGATACGATAGTTCATAATACCCACGCAGCACTACATGCACGTATTGCACTGATACAAAATAGCCTGCCCATTTAATTATTGAGGAATGGATAGATAAATTAACATTTTGTACAAATAATGTTTTTCATTTTTCTTCCTCGATGGATTCTGGCACGCCCAGCAACAGCTGCTCGCACCCCAAAGGATGGAGATATATAATGTGTATATGTGTGTGTATATATATGTATGTGTGAATATATGTAGATATGTGTATATATATACCTGTATATATATATGTGTATTTGCCCAGAGGGGACTGGGCGGTCTCATGGTCTGGAATCCCTGCAGATTTAATTTTTTTCTCCAGCCGCCTGGAGTTTTTTTTTTTTTCTGTCACCCTGGCCATCGGACCTTACTTATTCTATGTTAATTAATGTTGACTTATTTTTATTTTTTATTGTGTCTTCTATTTTTCTATTCTTCATTTTGTAAAGCACTTTGAGCTACATTTTTTGTATGAAAATGTGCTATATAAATAAATGTTGCTGCTGTTGTTGTGGATGTATGTATATATATGTATATATGTATATATATGTATATATGTATGTGTATATATATATATATGTGTATATGTATATATGTATGTATATGTGTATATATGTTTATATGTGTGTGTGTATGTATATATATATATATATATATGTGTGTGTGTGTGTGTGTGTATGTATGTATATGTATGTATGTGTGTGTGTGTGTCTGTGTGTAGATATGTATATATGTATAAATCTATACTAATAAAAGGCAAAGCCCTCACTCACTCACTCACTAATTCTCCAACTTCCCGTGTAGGTAGAAGGCTGAAATTTGGCAGGCTCATTCCTTACAGCTTACTTACAAAAGTTGGGCAGGTTTCATTTCGAAATTCTACGCGTAATGGTCATAACTGGAACCTATTTATATCCATATACTATAATGGAGTTGAGCACGATGGCCGTGAGGGGCGGAGTTTCGTGTGACATCATCACGCCTCCCACGTAATCACGTGAACTGACTGTCAACACAGTACGTAGAAAACAAGGAAAAGCTCCAAAAAGTGCTGAAAAAACATGCATTATATAATTGAGAAGGCAGCTAAACAATAAGAAGCGGCGAGTGCATATACAACCATATTCATGAGTGCAGCTACTACGGAAACAAAGCACGTGTAAACCTGAAGTTTAAATTAAGTTCATAGACAGGCTGCCTCTGGCGTTTGTCATGCCCACGACTAATGCGGGATACAAGTTTAATGAGAGGACGCGAGGGTATAAACGAGAGTTTTGATCACTTTGTAACTAAGTTAAAATTGCTGGTAAAGGGCTGTGCTTATGCAAATTCCGAGAGACTGTGTTTGTGGGGGATTGACAGTTAAGGCGGGTGGGGAGTCACATCATCATCTCCCCTCCCATTCACCTCATTTCGCTCTGAGCTGAGCTCTGCAGCTAACGAGTCTCATGGAAGCAACTTTATGACGCTGCCACCAAATACTCACAGAAAAATCCACAAGTTAATACACATCGCTGTCTCTAGAGTTTCTCCAAACTCTGAATCCTCTAGGCACTACTTACAAAAGGTTACATTGACAATCGTGTTACATTATTTTTAAAATGTTTCCTTTCTGAGCACAAGCACAGCTGAGAAGCTTCGATGCATGTGCTCCATAACGCGTTAAAAAATAACGTATTTAATCACACTTTGCATTCCAAGCAAAGGGGAACTTCTGTCAATGCATGATTTCCTGGTACACCGATTACACTGATGCACAATACATCAGAGCTACAAAAATGTAAGAGTCGGAAGAAAGCGCTGCTATGACTGATTGGAGGAAAATTTTGTTTCAAAAGACTACCTGACAGAAGCCTTGATAAAAGAATGGTTTTGTGCAAACTGTGCAAAAGAGTTTGCATACCACCCAAGCACTTCAACCTTATGGTACTATCTAAATGCAAAACATGTTACAGCGAACACAAAACTGTGTATGCTGTTAGCACTAGCAGTTCGAGTACCAACAAAAGGTGTCGGCAGCCCAAACCTGATGAAATGACTGGCTTCAGGACCAAAATTAATAAGTCAACATCAGTCAAACAAATACAAGCATATTCATGAGTGCAGCTACTTCGAAAACAAAGCACGGTGTAAACCTAAAGTTTAAATTAAGTTCATAGACAGGCTGTCGCTGCCGTTTGTCATGCCCACGGCTAATGCGGGATACAAGTTTAATGAGAGGACGAGGATATAAACGAGAGTTTTGATCACTTTGTAACTAAGTTAAAATTACGCGACACTCATATCGTCAGCTTAAGACCCCTCTACACTATATTAAAGAAAATGGCAAGTTTCCTTTCTTTACACCTTTTTCCTTTTATCCCCAACCAAACCCTTTCTCTCTTAACACTGCAGAGGACACAAAATGATTTTCTTTTAATTGCTGGTAATGCCGGTAAGGCACATTACCAGAGGCAGAAATTTGGACGTTCACATAAAAATGTCATTTCTATACCACAGCCGTCGTGTAGCGCTTTTCAAAAGGGATCAACTACAAGAGATGATCCATATACATTTTAGCTGCTGTTAGTACTACTTACCTGTTATATTATACCGGCTTTAAAATGTAGCTTACCCGAAACCACTCCACTGGTGCCCAGTGTATCTTTATATATATATTGCTAGTATATATATATATTGCTAGTATATATATATATATTGCTAGTATATATATATTGCTAGTAAAATACCCACGCCAGAGATGGAGAGTAGTGTGTTAAAGAAGTAACATGATTGTCAATGTAATTGTTTTGTCAATGTTGTGAGTGATGAGTGTTGCTGTCTATATATATATATATATATATATATATATATATATATATATATATATATATATATAAACTACTCAAAAATTAAAGGAACACTTTGAAAACACATCAGATCTCAATGGGAAAAGAAATCTTCCTGGATATCTATACTGATATATACTGGGTAATGTGTTAGGAACGAAAGGATGCCACATCGTTTGATGGAAATGAAAATGATCAACCTACAGAGCCCTGAATTCAAAGACGCCCCAAAAATCAGAGTGAAAAATGATGTGGCAGGCTGGTCCATTTTGCCAAAATTTAATTGCAGCAACTCCAAATTATCGCAGCACTTTGTATGGCCCCTGTGTTCTTGTATACATGCCTGACAACATTGGTGCATGCTTCTAATGAGATGACAGATGGTGTTGTGGGGATCTCCTCCCAGATCTGGACCAAGGCATCATT
>NW_024378792.1:0-9954 GCF_016835505.1 Polypterus senegalus
CCAAAAAAACCCCCAGAAGCAATTATCCACACGTTACTGATCTACTATTCCACAGTCAGTATAATTTCAGGTTTGCATCCCAATAAATAACTGAAGAATATCAAAATGTCCATCCTCACAATTTATTTAGAACAGCATGTTCCGCGCCCCTTTCTTCATAGTAATATAATATAGTGCTAAAACTCCAGAGGGCAAAAGAATGATTAAGAACTTGTGTTGAATTTGAATAGCATTGTAGGCGGGGGACCAAGAAGCATTCAAAGCAGAGTACTGCAATTTATTTGTTTTCCCATCAACCACTGTGTTATCATAGATGATCATTTGTGATTTTTTCCTTTGCCCAAATCTCTCTCCTTGATGATGATAAGGATAACTCAGCTATCCAACACGAAGGGGCTTTATGCATGGTGCACATGCTAAACTAGTGTCAGGTTTGGGACTTTTGAAAATCTGGTCACCTTATAATTTCCCACTTGAGTTACCACTTTCCCTGATATTCATAATGGTCTTTTTGGCTGTATAAGGTTTGCCCTTCACTTCTGTTTTTTCCCTAACATCTATCAGATTTGCAAATTCCACTTCATATAAAATGCAGTGGCTAGATATACTCAAGCAAAGAAGGCTTTTTATTTATTTATGTTATGTTTATTGGCAATTCAAATTGTGGTGTGTGTATGTGTTTATGTGTGTAAGTGGGATAGTGGGTCCGTGATGGATTAGCCCATCCAAGGCCTGTTTTAAACCTTTGCACAAATTCTGCTAAAATAGTCTTTGGCCACTGAACACCTAAAATTTTAAAAACCTACCTACTAAACCCTCAGTTCCTGCAGTCCTCATGGCACCTCAATGTTTGCCCTTATTTTCTAACGTGTTCAAAGTATGCAGAGCAGGGCACTTCTCAGGCAGCATCATTGAATGAAGCTTTGGTGCAATGTAAATTTTAAAACAACTAAAATTATTTATTTTGGCAAAATCACTCAATTCATTTTTCTGTGTGGATTTTCCAACTATTAAATTATGCTGATATGTTGAAAGCATATTTTTAAAAATTGGTATTAAAACCACTATTCGGAACCCATCAGTTTTCTATGAACTATGTTTTTACTTTAGTATACAGCATTGGCTCACTGATACTACAGACACAGATGAAAATGCAAAATGAAATGGAATGGTATGAAATCACATCAGAGTCAGAAACTCTGCAGCTCACTCAAGCAGTGCAAGGTAAAACAAATTAACAATTCACTGCAAAACAGCAATATATACAGACGGAGCTAGTCCTAGAAGCCATGTCTCCCCTGTCATAGGAGACACTAATACCGTTTATTCACATGTAATTTAAAAGTTTAGATACAAAACGTCTTAAAGTAGATTAATGCAGAGGTGCCCAGCAATAGCTAAGCTGGGTGGGAAATATATACAGTATCGTTTCTACATTTTTATGATTGAGTTATATGGGTTTTATACACTGTGGAATCTATTTCTGGGGTTTGTTTTGCAAGTTGAATTGAAATTAAAAAATACTTTTTTTCTTATCATTTTGATTTCCTTTATTTTGCATGCCTTAGGTATTGATCATTTGACCATGACATGTAAAAAAGTTAATATATAAATATCCTGCCATTTGCATATGTTATCCCCTTTGGGGGATCAAAATATCTCATTCTTTAAGTCTAGTTAGCTTTAAAACAAGCAGACCCCAGACTTCTTCAACATTTGACACGGTTTTGTTTTGCCTTTTGTTTTTCCCTTTAACTCCTTTTGTTTTCTGATATTTTTTCCTTCACTAACCCTTTGAGTACAATTTATTTTCCTTCTTATAATCTATCGTCAATTCTTGCTCTAATCCTCGTGTCCTCAACAGCATGTAAGAGGAAGTGGTGAGCAGAGCACATTTTATTAGAAAATAACTTAAGTTGTGCCATGAATATGTTACATTCTGCTGACTAAAAGTTCTGACTTTAACACCAACTACTTGTCTAAACATCAGACGCCATCTCCTAG
Source organism: Polypterus senegalus (assembly GCF_016835505.1). Taxonomy (NCBI): domain Eukaryota; kingdom Metazoa; phylum Chordata; class Cladistia; order Polypteriformes; family Polypteridae; genus Polypterus; species Polypterus senegalus. The sequence goes on from NW_024378792.1 coordinate 2,005, forward strand.
CTAAGAGCCCAACACAGGGAACTGGGATTTGGGAGAATCTAAAGTGCAATTTTGAAATTGATAACTTTAGACAATAAAAAAAAGTGGTTAAACTCGTACCTTGTATGTGTGCACTACTAATGCATTTTCACACTTACTGTTGTAACAGATATGAGGCAGGCAAAAAACAAAGATTTGGGGATCCTCCCAGTATAATATGTTGTAGTGCTGGTAATCCAAAAAGGGCTGATAGTGGTCTTTAGTGTAAAACAACAAAAGACAAATGAAAAGTAAATAAACTTGTTTTTACAGTAAAGGCGGCAGGAAGTGGGGGTGAGGTCATCAGAACGGAGGAAATGAGGAAACTTTGGTTATACTTCTGCAGATCTGTAGGGAGAAAGAGGCAGGCATTAATCTCGTCACAAACCCCCTTTTTAATGTTTGTTGCCCTAATTTGGACCCTTTGGGTGCCCCTAAGTGCATGTGGCCTTATACCACCAACATTTATTCATGAGCATCTTTTAAAAAAGGGTGTAATTCAAAGTGTTTACAAAACCAAAGAAAAATTACAATTACAAAAATGTAGAAGTAAAAGGAATTAAATTATAAAAATATATATAAATAGAATACCAATAACTAAATTCATACATACATAGATACCTCATACAAAATGAAAATAAATAAGTAATAGAAATGTAGCAGTCTAACATACAAATTACTTTTAACTAAACAAAATTTCTAAGTCTTTAATCGTCATAATGCTACGGGGAAGAGCAGAAACCCTATTGTCACATGGTCAATTTGGGGAGAACCCAAAACTCCAGGTAATGGGAGAGCAGAAAATAAACCTCTAGGGGCTTCGGGGCCCAAATTTTTATAAAACAGAAATGGGATTCATATTTGTAGAGTGATGTCATTAAAATGGTAAGGTAAACTGGGGGGTGCCATAATTGAACCATACAATTTTGGCGTTCAGCTTTGGCATAAAAAATATAGATAAACTCACAAGTATTATAACACAGAAAAAAATTTTTTTAAAGGTGAATAAATGATAAGAAAGGCATGTGGTCATACGGTCTTGCTGGGAGGCCCCCAAAAATTTTAATAACAAGGTGAATTTGTTAAAGTGAGCGGACTCTTTTCTCTCTTCTTTCTCTCTTTAGCTCTGCTTCATTTTTCCAGGTGCTGTTAAAAGGGGCCCAAAGGTCTGGAGGCTGGAAGGGGAAAATTATGGATGGCCAATTCAAATGTCACATCGTTGAGCAGTTCAGTGGTTGTGGTGCTCCAATATGTTCAGGGTTCAACACTGTTAGTGTTTTCAAGTGAAAGGGTCTGGTAATATGTTTTCAAATTTAAAAAAATATGATTTGGTACAATATAGTGGGGAAACTCTGGGAAAAAAAGAATTATCTCACCATTTCTCCATAATAATGAAAATAAAAGCAAATAATACAAAATGAAAAGGAAAAGCAAGTGATGTAACATAACAGTATTAAATAGGGAAAAAGAATATGTAAAAAAAAAGTGCTGACATGTAGCTACAATTCCCAACCCTTTCTAGAAATATACAGTATAGTATAGTTCCAAAAGGTGTATGGTTTTCAAAATTTTAAGGGCAATGGTTCTTTCTTTCGACCCTCTAAAACTCTGAAACTCCAAAACACCCTCTTTAGTAGGTTTGTGGTTGCGGATTGCATGTAAAATGAAATTTAGTGCAAAAGGTCACTTGGCTGTTTCATTTCTGACTACCTATTATTTTGTGAGTTTTGGGGCCCACTGGACAAAGAGAAGTGGTGACATGAAGATTTCATTGCACTGTGAATGCATGACAATAACTCTGAAATGAACGGGCCGTGCTTTTTTTAAAAAATCAAAACATTACTTTTTTATAAAGCCAGCACTATTGAATAGTGAGATAAATTGTAAGCCACAATGGAATCATATGAAACATAATTTTTAGCATATCTGAATCAGCTGTTCAGAATAGGGAAAAAAAGAGAACAACTGAGGATAGCATTAATGACTTTTATTGCTTCTTGATGGTAAAATGTACTCAAATCCATTTTATAATGAAGCAGTTATAATTGTAGGTTTTGATGCCAATCAGTGCTGATTTGAGGGAAAATTTTAAATTCATGCTGGGTAAATAACTTTGAATAATCTTTTATAACATTACAATACCCTACTGGTGCTATCTCCTGCAAAGGCTGTCCCAATCCTAGTTCCCTCTGCCCTCTAACTATAGATGCTTTGTGCAGTCCATGAATTCATTGTTCAAAAAGCCATCCTGTTTATAAAAATGTGATTAAGCATCTATTAGTAAAACAACTAAACAACACAGCAAAAAGTTAGACCAATTATGTTCCATTTATAAACAAAAGAGCAGTTATTGACTCATGAACAGGAAAATTGATATTAACAAATACACCCTTTGGGACTTCAGCTTGTATTTTATAAGGGACAATTTTTTACAATTGAAAGCTTATTATACACAGATTACAATGAATATTATTGATCTTCACGATGGCTACAGATTATTCTCTTACATAGAATACCAAGGTTCAAATATCTCAAATTAATAAAAAAAAACACTGTCCTTTCAATCTTCTGTATCTCCCTTTCTTTTTTCCCTCCTTCCAGGGGCTTTAGTTCTATCATGCCTTCACACTCTAGACTTGCAGGCAGATAGTTTTGGGGGGGTTTTATTACCCCAGGTCAGATATTTCTAGATGCCCCAAATCACAGATAACTCTGCTACCTCCTTTGTGCCTGAAAAACTCTGCAGTGTTCTTGTTAGCCTTGAAAACCCCATCTCTCAACAGAGGTCAAGTCTTGGCATAGGGATTAGTCCTCCTAAGGGGTATTAAAACAACTTACCTACGCTCTCTCTCTCTCTTAGCCTGATGCCTCTGGGATAATTTCATTCAGAATGCTGTTAGCAATGACAGATAATATACCATGTAGTAGCTCAAGCTAATCCTACTGCCATATGAAAATGCTCTCCCTTCACCAAGGGTCTGTCATTCTCATTATTAGATTAGATGCATATGCTCTCCTGCTGGAATCTACCCTTCCTCATGTCACTTGTAATGGACATCAGGCAAAGGGCTAGTTTTCAACCGGAATTACTAAAGGTCCCTTGTTCAGCCAGGAGGCCAGTTTAAAAGAAGGACAGGGTGAGACCAATCACATGGTCTATTTGCTCCCAAAATACAATAGGTGGCAGTCTTCCTGGGCTCCTTGCCAGCATGGATATCGCAGAGCAGGCTGGTAATTGCCCCTGTGGTGTTCCATGGGGAGCTGCAGAAACAGATTGTCCGCACTTTAAGGAACTTATGCCTGACCCAAAATGCTTCCAAGCTGTAGTTTGCAACACCAGAAATACTCCTGGGTCTTGCATAAAGGAAGCCACCAGCCTTATCCAGAGAGTCGTAGATGTGAGAGGAACTAGACAATACTCATCTGGTTGAGTGGAAAGAAAGAAAGAAAGAATTGTGCAGAGCTGTGTTTGTGCAGGTATTTTCTCTATGATAAGAAAAAATCTTGGGAAAGGAGACGAGACATATTTCTCAGGAGACACTCTACATCCTCCAGCAGTCCACACCAGGGCTGAAAATAAAGAACAAGAGTATGAAAAAGAATTCAAAAATGTTGGCATGGTCAACATGCAGAGCAGAGTTAGAGATAATGGAAATATGAAAATTCAAAGTCTAAAAAAAGGGAGAGGAAAGATTGCATTAGCACAAACAAATGGAATTATTATTGGGTGAAATAATGTAACAGCGAAAGAGATTGAATATATTGTTGGTTTAAACTTTAAGTTGGAGATTTGTGGATCATCTAATTGGGTATTGAGCGAGTTAACGATTCCAAAAGCGTTGGGGGGTATGAAGTCCTGTGGGGGCGGAAACTTTTAACATGAGATTCTTTCAGTCACACCATTGTCGCTAACCTCAGTCGTGTGAATGCTTTTGTCGACAGAGTTCTTGTACTCTCAGCTCTTAGTCATGTAAATGCTTTTGGCAGACACAATTTCTGCACTCTTAACTCTTATAAAATTTTATCAGGACAATAATTTTATACTTCTAGATGACACATCACTGGACGAAGAAGAAAAAGCATGGGCAAAAATTTGAAAAGTCATTTTATTTATTAGAGAGAAAAAAGCGATATTCACTCACAGGCAGTTATATGTTGCGTTGTCAGATGTAAGTCCAAACATGGAATCAAAATTTTAAAATGATCTTGAAGAAAACTAATTCCAAATATTATTTTTACTAAAATTTTAAAGTGAAAGTGAATATAATGCATATATATGGTGACCTATATATGGTGGCTCTGAGGCTATGGATCTGCACTGGTATCCCAAAGGTTGCTGGTTCAAATCCAGCGTCCTGCCAAAAAGAGATACTACTGCTGGGCATTTGAGCAAGGCCCTTAACCTTCAATTGCTCCGGGGGTGCTGTACAATGGCTGACCCTGCACTCCCCAAGGGTATGCGAAAACTAACAAATTCTTAATACAAGAAATTGTATAGGGCGAAAAAGAACAAAAAATAACAATTCCATGAAAATAACAATTTCTTAAAATTGTACATCCAGTTAACCAAACCTGGGGCTGGGTGGCAGCGAGCAGGTGTGACCTAGTGTTAAAATAAATTATTATTTGAACTGGGACTTGTGTTGGTGTTGAGGGGTTTGGGGGTCAGTGGCACCCTGCAGGCCACTCAAGAGCTTTTGCATTCCCTGGAAACACCTGCCTTGACAGCAGTCCTCTATAAAATAAGCAGTTTGGAAATGCAGTGTTGCTTTCCATCTTGTAGTAGATGGACCATCTTTTTGTTCTAGCTGACATATATATCCTAGCCTTTTTTGGCCTCAGAACTGATTGATTAAATTAGTGTATATTTCACAGCTAAAATAAGGTGATTAGGGACTTGCCTGCCAAAACACAGCATGGATATACTGCCAGAATAAAAATGGCAGTTAGAAAAGAAGAAAAGAATGAGACAAAAGGCAAACTTGTAGTAAGTAAACTTGTTGAAATCAAAACCGAACAAGTTAGAAGATGTATACTTGGCATTTGGTGTCTGATTTGAAAGATGGAGCAGTTAAAATTTTTTTTGTTACTTCAACAAATAGTTTATCACATTTTATTTATTAAATATTTTTGTAACAGTGTTCATTTTTAAAAAATAATTGGTGATAATAGAATTAATTATTTGTGTGAATAGACTACATTAAATGAATACTTTTTATCAGCATTTTTACAAACAGGGTTCCAGTGGCTCAGAATTAAAATATCTTATACCTCAGAGTGACTCTTCTGTTTTTTCCCTTTGGAACCCAGAGGCAGGCAACCAAGTTACAGTTAAGGGTGCCCATCAATGAGAATGAGACAACAAAGTCATGGAATACAGGGTGGCAAATAAAGTTCTTAATAACTAGTGATTAAATTTTGTGCAACTGTGCCATCCCAAGGCTTTTTACCATATTTGTACATCATTCCGACCATCTTTTCATTGTTTTCTACTTTTTCAGATGCTTACAGATGTCTGATCTGAATATGTCTTTCCCAACTGCCTTCTTACTTGACTCTTCCCATTCAGATGTAACATCGGTAATCTAGAAGGCTTCGGAAAGAAAAAAATCAGCTAAGTCATGACCCTGGTGTGAAAACTGTCAGGATGGTGTTAATGATGATTTAATGTGATTATATATAGCATTTTAAAATTAAACCCTTGGATGCAAAGATCTGTAAAATTGAGACTGATTGATTACACAGCATATATAATTTGCACTTTATTATCCCTAATTTAACTTTTAAAAATCTCCTTACGTTCCTTTTGAGTTTCCATTACTTAACCTGAGCTCTGCTCCTTTTGCTACTGCAATTACAGATAATGTAACTATCCATATTTCAATTGTTGTTTCTTTTTGACTATGGCTTCTCATTATTTGAATGCTGATAAAATGTGGTCAAATGGGAAAAGCATAGGTCAAAAACCAGGAGACAGAATCTTATTGGTCAACAAAACCAGAGGGTAAAATGAGAATAGATGTCAAAATTTGTTGTAGTTCAAAACCAGAAAAACAAAACCTAACACTAGGGCCCAGCTGGAATTGAAGCTGACTAGCACTAAAGAGGGTAAGACTTTTCATCCACTGGGAATTATCTAAAAAATGTGATTGCCACCATATTTATATTAACTAGGCTAACCCGCCCTTTAAACGACCGACTTTAAGTTGACCACTTCTTAAGGCAATTCAATATGTAGATCAATTTGATATTTTATAAAACTCATTAATTTGGTTATATTGCATTTTTAGCGGTATTCTAATACTCCTAGTTTCTGTTATTTTTGTGATGAAATTTAAAATTTTTTTTTATATTGAGGTGCCTTTGACCCCCCTGATATTTACTCAGCGGTGAGGCATTTGTACTCATCACTTATTTTTAGGACAATTTTGTCTATTTTTTCCCGCGTACCGCACAAAAAGCAAGGAGCGATGGGGCCCAGAACTCTGCTTACATCATGTCCCGTGCACGAAGCTGCAAGTAGTAAGTCTGTGATAAGGGAAAACCAATATGCTTTTTTACTCACGGAAGAAGGCCAATCCCCACCGCTTTATATAGTAAAAAAAGAAGAAGATATCACACAGTCTGGGTAGAAAATCATCTTTTACCTGAAAAAATGAAACTACAAATCCCATCGTGCATTGCAAAATGGATGGCGTGTGTGAAACTCAGCCTGCGTAGCACTCACGGGACGGAAGGACAGTCCGATAGCTTTTATATAGAAGGACTAGGGGTCGCCCCTCTCCTTCACTAAGCCACCCTCCCACCCAGCCTTTTGCTACACGACACCCAGTTTGCTTTTCTGCCACTTGCATTGTAATGAGGGGGCTCCACAAACCAAGGAGACCGGGTTTCTTCTCCAAAACCCCCTCTTAAACGTTGATAGTTGGAAACAAATAGTTTTTTTTACCTCCTCTTTGCTCGATCAACCCGCTGGATTCTGCTGCCGTGATGCATGATCTGTATCCCGGAGTGCTTAAACATTTAAAAGCCTGTACAGCAGCTGTCCTTTTGTCTCACTGCCTTGTATCTCTTCTCCACCAGACATCCTCTGCTCCTATTGGGGGTCCCGCTCCCAAGGCCGTCCCTATGAAGAGGAAGATTTTCTATTCCTTTTATTGAGAGATAGAACTGTCCCCTCCCAAATACACATGGGCTCGCTTCACTCCTGAAAGAGACTTATGTTTTTTTTGAAGTGTTTGAATAACATTTCTGTCTCTAACATCTCCTGTGACAGAACTCTTGACCAAGTGTGACAGCATATGTGAATTATACATTCACCAAAACAAATCTTTTTAATCCTCTGATGCGCTTCATTGGGAAGAAACACTTTTTCCTGATGTAAACAATTAGATGATTTACAAGTCTCAGACTTAAAGTTTAAATCCCGAACAATATATTGATCTCTTTTGCTGTCCGTTAATTTCACCCAGTAATAATTTCCATTTTGTTTTGCACTAATGTGATCTTTACCATCATTTTTTGATACTTTTGTATTTTATACTTCCGTTATCTCTAACCTGCTCTGCATTGGGATGCCAATGTTTTGAAATATTTCCGTTCTACTTTTTCATCTACTTTTTTTTTTCCGCCGGGTGTGGTTAAATCTTTGGCACAAAATCTACGTCTTGGGGCGTCAAATTGTCTCTCTAGAAAGTCATGTCTTGTCTCTCTGAAAAAGTCTCATCTCATCCCAAGATTTTTTATGTAATAGAGATATATGTTGCAGAAATAAGAAAAATATTTCAAAGATCCAAAATATAACTTTTTTCAATCAAAACAATGTTGTCATTATGCACAATGGAAACCCAATTAACACAAAATTGCATGTACAAAGTTTAATACTACAACTGAGTTTTGGTTTTATTTTTATGCTACTTTCTGATTTTGTTA
>NW_024378793.1:0-10589 GCF_016835505.1 Polypterus senegalus
ACGGGGAAAATTTTTCCCGGGGGAATAGCCCTGTGTGTTTTATATATTTTACCAAAACAATCATTGATGGCGAATAAAGTATCCATTATTATATTTAGATCGGGATATATATACATATATATATACCCGTATCATAGAGATAGTGTGTTAAAAAGCTAGAAAAGAAAGGGAACTTTTTAAAAAATAGCGTAACATGACTGTCAATATACAGTATTTGTTTTGTTAGTGTTACTGAGTGTTGCTGTCATCAAGGTTTGATTATCATTATTTCTTCAATCAGGCTCTATTTGTAGGATGTGTTGTGTTCAAGTTACATTCCGTGTATGTCAATCGTTGTAAAGATGACAGGTTTCTTTCATCGATTAGTTTCTTACTGCATCAATAAACAGCTCGTCTTCTTCTTTATCTGAGACCTGACACACTGCATCCCGGGTTTTTTTTTTTTTTTTACTGCTTCCTTAGCGGGACATTGACTTTTTCCACCGTGTGTTTGGGTTTTCCCCCGTAGCTGGATTTATGAATATGCTTATCAGGCCTTCATATTTTTTGCTGCCTTTTCAATTGTGTAATTCTGTTTTGTTCAGCACTCTTTGGAACTGTTGCCTTTTGTATCTGTGCACTGCGTCAGTTCCGTGAGCCTTTCGGTGTACATGCTGAAGGTTCCCAGCTGTGCTGGTGCCATCTCGTGCTATGCCCGTGGCTGTATTTAATGTTACAGTCCTGGCACTTAAAACTTTCTCTACGGTTTGCTGAGTTTGTGTCAAACACCCCCCTGACCATCTCATCTTCCTCTCCATAAACACGTCCTTCACCGTGAATATTTGGTGGGAGTTTGCTATTGGATTCCCGCTGCGGATGACCTTATATGGGCAGGCACTAAATTAAAAACGTCAGCGCCTGTCTATGAACTTAATTTTTAAAATGTAGGTTTACTGGGTGCTTTGTTTCCAAATAGCGAACTCATGAACATGGTTGTATATGTCACTCCCTTTTGCTTCTTATTGTTTGCTGCCTTCTCAATTATATAATGCATTTTTCTTCGCGCTTTTGGAGGGGCTTCCTGGTTTCTATGTCTGCGTGATTACGTGGGGGGTGATGTCAAAACGAAACTCCGCCCCCGCGTTCAAACTCATCTCCATTACAGTAAATGGAAAAAAAGCTTCCCGTTATACCATTCTGGGGAAATTTGGTAAAACCTGCCCAACTTTTGTAGGAAGCTGTAAGGAATGAACCGCCAAATTTCAGCCTTCCACCCACACGGGAAGTTGGGAAGTGTGATGAGTCAGTGGTGGGTGAGTGGTGGTGAGTGGTGGGGGCTTTGCCTTTTATTAGTATAGACTAGCAAATACCGGCCTTCGGGAAGTATGTGTTAAAAAATAATGAAAAAAGAAACATTTTGAAAATAACGTAACATGATTGTCAATGTAATTGTTTTTTCACTGTTATGAGGTGCTGTGATTATATATATATATAGCAAAATACCAGCGCTTCCAGCGATGTCATTTTAAAGGGTTTTGAAAAGAAAAATTTTAAAAATAATGTAACATGATTGTCAAAGTAATTGTTTTTGTGTATTTGGGCAGCGTCCTCGAAGTTGTTTGTAGCTGCATCAGAAAATGTACCACAACGTCTGACACCTCCTTTTACTGTTTTCTCACAGCTTGGATTGCTGCTGTCATATATATACACACACATATATATACACATACATACATACTTTAATACATATATATATATAGACATATATATATATATAGATATATATAAAAACATATCTTCATATCTACATATCTACAAAACACATATATATATATATATACATACATACCTATCACATCATATTTCACACAAAACAAAATACAACACACACAAATTATATATATGTGTTTTTATGTGTGTTGTGTTTTTTTAATATATTTGTTTCGTTTTTGTATTTTTTATTTTATTGTGTTAGGTTTGGTCACTGAGTGAAAGGGGAAAAATAATAAATTATAGTCCTAAAGTTTTTAAACGGAAAAAAACTTTAAACCCTTTTTAAAAAGTACAGGTACATTAAATTACTTTTTCTATGTGACGTTAAAATTTTGGGGCCTCCCCTCCCTCGATTGAATCGCCTTAATATTATTTTGCGTGGTTGAAAAGGGGTGTGTTTGCACTTGTCTGGGCTATGCGCGGGGAGGATAAAAAAAATTAAAAAAGTGCTCACTTTGACTTGGGGCAAAACGCGCCCAGCGTCTAAAAGGGCCCGGCACAGCTATCGGCGCAAATTTCGACTTTTGTTTTGGGCAGGAAACCCCTTTTGCAACGCGTTCATGTATAAAAAGTCTCGGTGTCTTTGGGGGTTTTTTCATATATTATATATATAGCAAAATACCCCGGGGGGGAAGTGTTTTAAAAGGGTAATGAAAAAAAAAGGAAACTTTTTAAATAAAAGCGTAACATGATTAATTGTCATGAGTGTTGCTGTCATATTTTCCTGCCAAAATTTAAATCACCCTCGCTTTGCTCTTTTTTTTCCCCGTTCATTTAATCTGGCTAGTGGGGGAAAAAATTATAAAAATGGAAGGGGGATGGCTTTCCCAAAAACAAATTATTGATAGTCGATTATTCAAAAAAGCTTAAATTTGGGGATCTGTTTTCTGTGTTAACCTCTTTTTTTCATACTTCTTCTCAAACTGGGTGGTGCGGGTAAATGGTCGGGATGCGCTGATCAATGTTCTTTGTGGGGGAAATCATGCATTGACAAAAGCCCCCCCTTTGCTTGTTAAATGCAAATTGTTTTAAAATTTTTATGGGACATGCATAAATTTCCCCTTTGTGCTTCTGTTAAAAAAGGAAAAAGTTTTTAAAAAATAGCATTAACCACGATTGTCAATGTATTTTGTAAGTAGTGCCTGGGGGAAATTTGGTGTGTAAAAACTCTATAGAGACAGCGTGTGTATTAACTTGTGGTTTTTTCTGTGGGGTTTTGGTGGCAGTCGGGGAATTTTGGGAAGACGGGGTTTGCGGGGCCAGCTCAAAAACAAAAGAGGTGGGAGGGAGATGATGGCGTGACTCCCCCCCCCTTAAACCCGTCAACCCCCCAAAAACACAGTCTTTTGGGAAATTTTGCATAAGCACCCCCTTCACCTAAAATTTTTAACTTGGTTAAAAAGTGTCAAAACTCGTTTTTTGTCCTCTTAATTTAAACTTGTACCCCGCATTACCTGTGTGTATGTGGGCCCAGGGGGGCCAACCTGTTTTGAACAATTTTAAAAGTTTGGGTTTTTAATGTGCTTTCTTTCCGGGCTAAACCCCTTGAATATATATGGTTTTTGCCCTTTTCCCTTTTCCTTCTTATTGTTTGCTGCCTTCTCAATTTATAAATGCATGTTTTTTCTTCGGGCCTTTTTGAGGTCTTCCTGGTTTTTTTTTTTGCGTATGATTGGGGGCGTGATGTTCCCCGGAAACCCCGCCCCCCCCCAGTTTGGCTCATCCCCATTACGGTAAATGGAAAAAACTGCTTCAGTTATCCCATTCGTAAATTTGAAAATAAAATAACCCAACTTTTGTAAGGAAGCTGTAAGGAATAAACCCTTTGCCAAATTTAAAATTTCCACCCCCCCGGGAAGTTGGAGAATTAGTGAGGGAGTCAGTGGGTGAGTCAGGGGAAAAAAGTGGGGGGCTTTGCCTTTTTTTTGGAAATACACACACACACATATAAACATAAAACATATACATAAAACAGTACATATAAACATATATACATATCTAAAATAAAATTATACTAAAAAAAGGCAAAGCCCCCCTTTTCACTCCCCCTTTTGACTCATCACTAATTCTCCAATTTCCCCGTGTAGGTAAAAACTAAAATTTGGCAGGCTCATTTTAAAACTTACTTACAAAAAAATTAAAAACCCGGTTTAATTTCGAAATTCTACAAGGGTCATAGATCGACAATGCCCCCAATGTTGAATTTTTCTTATTTAGGGCCCCTATCTTCCCGGGAAAAATTTGGGGCTTCCCTGCTAACGGAAAAACCCGATTCGATTCCCCGGTGGTATGACCCCCACCGGCCGCCATTTGAATTTTTCAATGTCACTAATTCTCCAATTTCCCCGGTGTAGGTAAATTTAATTTTTGGCAGGCTACCTTCCCCAAAAAAAGTTAAGCGGTTTCATTTGAAATTCCCGTTCGTCAAACGGTTTTTAGCGTCCGCCATGTTAAACTTTCTCATTTTTTTAATCTTCCCGAAATTTGGTGGGTGGCTTTCCTGTCTAACAAAACCGATGTTGCGCCCTTTAAAAGGGTTGGTATGATGCCACAATGGCCCGCCATATTGAATTTTCCCAACGGTCTTTGATCTATGGGCCCTTCAAAAATTTGGAAATGGGGGTTTCCCCAAGCGAAATTTTTGAATCTTTCTGCTGTCAAAAAGAGCGAGACTTGGGCCCAGAAAAAGGGGTTGGGGCACCCAAACCCTTTTTATTGGTATCCTGGCTGCAAAGTGGTTTTCTTGTAGAAATAAAAGGCATAAAGTTGCATACAACCGAGCCCAAAAAAAAGACTGGGGAAACAAAGGGGGGCGGGTTTTTAAAGGGGGGAGACAGGAAGTGGGGGTTTATGGACCCGGGCCGTGGTCTTCCACCTTTGGGCCCGGGGGGTGACATCAGGGGACTGGAGCTGGTGTGGCAGTTCCATTGGCTCAGCCCGGAAAGGTGATGTCAGGAGACCCCAGGTGAAATCCCGGGGGATGGTCTACAGGAAAAGGAAAAAAGAGTCAGTGCACTCTGCCCACCCGGGATGCCTCGAACTGCCTTCATTCAAGCCAACTTTCCTCCCATTTCTTGGGTTTTGGGAAACCCAAATTTTTGGAACCCCATGGGTGGGGGACCCCCCCAAAGTCGGGGAACCGAGAAAAGGGCATCAAACGTTGGCGTGGAAAGGCCCCCCCGACGATGAACAGCGAAAACAAGCGGCTGCAGGTCAAGAAACCACCCGGGTGACCCCGGGTTGACTCCGGGAGGGGCCCCCCCGAAGGGGGCATGGTCCCTGACAAAGGGGAAATTCCCCAACGGGGAGTACCTGGGTGAGTAATCGCCCATTTTCGCCCCGGCCTCCCCCCTCCACCCGGGGTCCCGGTCTCCCCGGGCCAACGGGTTTTCCCAAGGGGCGGGGGTAGGGGGCTCCACAATCGGCCCCCTTTGGCTCAGCCGGGGGCCCGGGGCCCGTGTCGGGGTCCGTCTGGGGATGAAAAGGAAAAATTGGGTGCCCTCAAAACCGGGTTGGGTTTAAGGGGCCCGCTTTAAGTCACCAAATGCAGCGCCTGTTTTTTTAGTCCATCCCACAATTTGGGGCCCTCTTCTTTGTTAAATCAGTCAAAACGCTCTCTCCGAAAAAAAGTACAAGGGGATCCCGGGTTTAAACCCAAAAAGGGTTGGACCCCGCGCTTGGTTCGGGGCCGGGGGCCATTTCAGAAAAGGGGTCAATTTTGGGGCCCCTTTGGCCCTTCGGGCCCGACCCCAGGTAGCCCCAAATATTTGGCCTCGGGTTAATCGAAAAACATTTCCCCGGGATTAATCCCGGGGCCGGGCCCCCTGGGGTGTCCGTAAAGCCGCTTGGACATCTGGGTTTTTCCTTCCATGTGCTGGGAAAAGATGACCCGTCATCCAGGTAGGCAACCTTATGAGTTATGGGCCCAAGCACTTTTTCCCAAGGGGCTGGAAAAGGGTTTTGGGCCCCGTGAACCCAAAAAGGAAGGAACCCCGATACCCCGGGGTCCCCTGGGGGGTACTAAGCGGGTTTTACCGGGGTCCCTTAAAAAGGGGGTTTCCAGTACCCCTTTGGGATGTCCAAATGTGGTCAGGTTTGAGCCCGTCCAAGCCCTCGGGAGGTTGAAACCCGTGGTTTTGGGTAAGGGATCAAAGGGGGACTTGATTAACCGGCGGAATCTTTCAGAACCTCCAATTTCCCTCAGGCTTACCGGGCCCCCACTGGGGCCCGGACCGGGTTTCCCTTTTCCCCAATTTTTCCCCAACCCCGCATCCGATCTAAAACTTCCCGCCCGGGGGGGCTTTCTGGGAACCCCGGTTGTGCGATGTTGTGCTCCCAAACAGAGAGGTCCCGGGGTTTCTCACTGACTACCTCGGTCCCGGGTAACTGTTTCCAACTCCTGCCGCTGTCTGGGACTTAAGTCCGTGCCCAAGTTAAGGTCGGGGTGTGTGGGGGAAGGTGGGGGCTGGCGGAGGGGGATCGGGGGCCCTGTCCTTCCCCGGGTTTTAACAGGTTCACATGATAAACCCCGCTCCTTTTGGCCCCGGATTGGGTTATGCAAATGTGGGGGAGTCCCTTTCCTCTCCTTAACCCGGGGGGCCCGTGGGCAAAATTTTGGGGGGTAGGCACTGGGACCATTTTACCCCCCAACGGGAAATCCCCAAGAAGGCAGCGGGGTTTTAGTACCGGGGGGTGCTGTGGCCCTGTGACTTTTTGGGGGAAATTTTTAAAAACTATCGGGGTCTGGGGATATACCCAATATGTTTGTGGAGGGGAAAAGCCCCCTTCCCCCCTTCTTTCAAAATATCTAATACCCGAGGTTGTCCCGTGCAGTAGTTCAAAAAAGGGGAACCCCCTGGGGGCTTTGGGACTTCCCCATGGGGAAAAAAGGGGGGGGGGGAGGCTGATCCCAGTTTTTTCCCTCCCCCGTGACCACCTTTCCGGGTTTTGCTTGAGGTTTGATTAAACCTCTCTACTAATCCTGGTTTGAGGGTGATAAAGAGGTCTTTAAATCTTTTTTTCCCGTAAACTGGGAGTCTCCTTGAGCGTTTCCGGGGGGGCCCCCGGTCTTCAAGAAAACCTTTTGGGGGTCCCCCTTTGAAATACCCTAAATAATTCCCTGCGGTGGCTTTAGAGTAGCTGGCCCAAGGGAAAAGCTTGGGTATGTGTGGCGTAATCCGAGTTAAAAAGTACTTGTGTCCCCCCCGGGGGTGGGGGCTCCCCGGGTCCCCCCCAGTTTACCCCGATTCTGGAAGGGCTTAATCAGTGGAAAAGGGCAAGGGGAACACGGTCCCCCCCTGGAAAATTTGTGATTGACCTCCGGGCGGGAAGGGGCCGCGGGAACCTCCCCATTAATTCCCGGCCGGGGAAAACGGGCTTGATCCCGGGTCCCAAATTTTTTTTGCCCGGTGGCCCCTAAAGGGGGGCGTGTGCTAACTCCAGAAACCCCCGCCCCGGGTCGCGGCCCGCGGCAACCTTTCCCCCCGTCATGCATTGCTGGAAGGGGAGGTCATTATCTAGCACAAAGTAGGGGCCCTCGCCGGCTGTTAGTCGTTGGCCTTTACAAGGACCCCTGCATTTTTTTAAACTTAAAATCATCATTCCCTTTTCCCTTTTAAAAAAGGCGTTTCAATTTGGGAAACCAAAAACGGGAGAGAGGGTCAGCGTCGACCTCAATGGGTGGTTTTTTCCCGCTCCCCGGCGTTGGTGGCGTGTTGAGCGGGCCCGGGAGGTTTCCCCGTCAGTCGGGGGACGAGTCTCTCTGCCCCCGGCCCGATTACCCGGGTGGGGCCGGGGAGGGCGGGTTATCTCTTCCGCCCCGAGGCCCAAATTAACCCCGAGTGGTATGTGTCTACGCTTTTTTATTTTAAAGTCCCCCCTAGTATCACCCGGGGGTGGAGGATCCCGGTAGGACCGCTTACGGTGAGTTTTTGGGCCGACCCTCCGTAATGATGACTTTTGGGGGCCTTTCCAAACGGATGTCTCCTGGGCACAGGTTATCCCGGGCTTAAAGCCACCCGGTTATTTTCGGGGAACAATGGAAATGTTGCTGCGGTCCAAACCCGTGGTCTTGTTGGGGGGTGATCCCGCCCAGTTTTGGGACCCCCGGGGGATTAGGCCCAACCCCCCGCGCCCTCCCCCCTGCTTTCCCCCTTGCCCAAACCCCGGGTTTTGGCCCGGGGCCCGCCCTTGGTTGGGGGCCCGTTTACTCCGGTTGGACGGGGGGGGCTGGGGGGGGCGTACCCGGCTGGGTTTGACATGAGGGCGGGTTTTGCCCCCCCCAGAGTGTGGGGGCCCCCTGCGTCTCCATAACTCTATGAGCTCAGACATTTCTTAAACGCTGCCCAAACCCCCTGGGTGGGAAAAAACCCGGGGAAAACGCTTCCGGGAACGGTGGGAAGCTACCTGCTCTAAAATTTTTAGGCGTGTTTTTAAATAGCGTAGCCAATGCCCCCATTGCCCATAAGGACCAGGGTTGTCTGTTGGTGCCCCCGCTCAAGGGGCCAACCTCCCCTTTTTATTTTTTTCACCTGCCAGTCTGGGGCACCCCTGGGGGTAAATGGGGCTTTGGTTTCGCGGGAGGCAGGCACTCTCCCCAGGAGGCATACTACCCCTTTTGCCTCCCCCTCCAGGGCAGCCCAATTCTGTAGGCCCCCCCCGCACACTCCTGGCCTCTCCAGATGGCCTAGTTATAAAGTGCTGGGGCGGAGCCCCGTCCGCCCGGACCGGGCACCCTCCCGCCTAAAGTTTCGGCCCGGTGCGCTCCCACCTGGGTATATTGCAGGTCCTGTCCCCTTCTCTTCTGGGACTTCTCCATCCCGGCTACGCCACTGTCACAAACGAGACATGGACAGAAAAAGAGTTGGGGCAGCCACCCGTATAATTTTTGGGATCCTGGCTGCAAAGTCGTTTTTCTTGTAGAAATACAGAGCACTGAAGTGCATACAACCCGAGTCAAACAAGACTGAGGAAACAAGGAAAGGGGCAGGTTTTAAAGGGGGGACAGGAGTGAGTCGTATGGATCTGGCCGTGGTCTTCCACCATTGGCTCGTAGCGGAGGTGACATCAGAGGGGCTGGAGCTGGTGTGGCGAGTTCCATTGGCTCAGTCCTGGAAGTGATGTCGGAGATCCAGGTGAAATCCGGGGATGGTCTACAGGCAAAGGAGAAAAAGTCAGTGCACTCTGCCACACCCGGCTCCTCGAGACTGCCTTATTAAGCCCTTTAGCTGCCTCCCATGCTGCGTGTGTGACAGTACATATATCGTCCATAGCCTGCAGCTCGGTCGCTGTGAGGCCATTGGGCCCCCCATCCCCATGCCTCCCCACGTTGTTGGCTGCCTGCCTATATAAAGGCTGTCCGTCGCTCTGGTCTCTTCATTCCCTTCCTTGCTTTGCCACGGTATTCCGTCTCCTGCTGATAACTGCAGCCTTTTATTTAATCCACGGCTTCTCCGCTGTTTTATTGTTAGGATTCGATTATAGTTATTGTATAGGTATTTTAGACTTACAGTACTTTACATTGTTCGGGTACCCTTTTCCCTTTTATCGTTTCCAACTTACCCCATTAACATGTCTATGGGGATCACCATCATTAAGAACTATCACTTACCGAGTGGTTTTCATGCCGGGAGATGGCACCTCCCTTTTTCCATTCTTTTGACATATTGCGGGCCATATCAGGCTCCTCTTGATATCCAGGGAACATTGTGTCTTATGGTTGAATGACTGGGACAGGTTCAAGGTGTGGACTGATGATGGTACAGGGGATAATTATACTAAAAGGAGCACTATAAGGTGAAATGCTTAAGCCCTTCACTTATAGTTCTGCAGTTGATGGCTGCGCTGAATTGTTGGTTTAAGCTTTCAGTGTCCCGAAATGGCCAAATATTTTTTCACCCTGCGACAACCCCAATGCCTCTTAAGCATCTTAGATTCACAGGTGACAATTTCAGTAGTGGACACTTTAATGTTTATGAATGTTTAAACTCTCAAAGCTGGATGCGGAAGTTATCGATGAAACCAGTTGTATGCTTACAATGCTTGACAGATGCCCAATTCACTTCAACACAATCCTGCAAATACTATGTAATTTAAACAAACCATACTCAAACCGATTATGACAGCGAATCCAAGCTGTGAGATTTGATACAAGATTACTTTTCCATGGCCAACTATCGTTGCATGCTCCCAAAAGTAAGCTCAGAGCACAACGGTCATATTACAACCGGAGGCCGAAAGACAACATGGTATACAAAAGAACCTTAACAAATAATTATTGGTATATTTTTCCCCCGGTTTAAAAGGTTTAATTTTCTTCTTAATAAAATTTTAAGGCAGTATTGCCATCGAAACGAGATTTGCTATACAGAATATATATATATATTTTTTTTAACTTATTTTTTTATTGTGCTCTTCACTGAGTACAGGCAAAAAGTCTTTCGAAAATTTCTCAGACAAAATGGAAGTATAGATTATGCTAATTACTAAATCAGAATTAGCAGTTATAAAAATAAGATTTTTTAAACACGGACAAAATAGAAACTCATCAACATACAATGGAAACAACAATATCTGTCCATTATATTTACTGTTGAACTATGGCCAGAAAAACAATAGTGATAAAACTGTAAAAATGAAAGATAAAGACAAACTCGAGACCCGTCACAGTCTCTCCTGAAGAGACCGAAAAACTAACACCTACCCCCTAGCATTCCATAGGGAGTCAGTGCTGGCCCCCTTTGATAAGAGAATCTTTCCGTCCAGTGATTCCAGTGCTCCTTTATCTGAGATGACTTTTCCATAGGCAGGGTAAACAACTTTGCAGTAGAGCAGTGGCT
>NW_024378794.1:0-23063 GCF_016835505.1 Polypterus senegalus
ATCTGGGTCCGTGGGCAGGCTGCCATTCAGGATCTCTCTGTAATTTGCTCAATTTAGTGAGAAACAACCCTGGTTTTGGATGACTTTCTGCCATTCTTCACTAGATTCTCTCAAACTCTGTCAAGATGGACGGAGACCATTAGTGGACAGTTATTTTCTGGTCTCTTCAGAGATGTTCGATTGAGCTCAAGCCTAGTCTCAGACTGGGACATTCTCAGAGATGACCCCAAGCCACTGCTGTGTTACCTCTGCTTTGTGCTTAACTTCATTGTCCTGTTGGAAGGTGAACACTCGGCCCAGTCTGAGCTCCAGAGCACTCTCAGGTAGGCTTTCATTAGAGATATCTCCTTACTCTCCTCCATTCAGCTTTCCTTCAATGCTTTCTGCAGTCATGGCCAAAGTTTCAGAATGACCCAAGTGTTGGTTTCAAAGTTTGCTGCTTCAGTGTTTTAGATCTTTTGTCAGATGTTTCTATGGTATATTGAAGTAGAATTACAAGCGGTTCAAGTTTCAAAGGCTTTTATTGACAATGACATGAAGTTTACGCACAGGTCCATATTTGCAGTGTTTGCCTTTCTTTTTTTTTCAAGGCCTCTACAATTCACCCTGGCAGGCTGTCAATCAACTTCTGGGCCAAATCCTGACTGATGGCACCCATTCTTGCATCAATGCTTGGAGTTTGCCAGAATTGGTGGGTTTTGTTTTCCGCCCACCTCTTGTAGGATTGACCACAAGTTCTAATTGGAGAGTTTCTGCCATGGACCCAAAATTTAGATGTTTGATCCCCGAGTTATCGCTTTTGCTTTATGACCTGGTGCTCCATCATGCTGGATTGTTCATTGTTGGTCACCTTGGAGGGTTTGGGAGAAGTTGTCTCAGAGGATGTTTTGGTCCCATTCTCTATTCATGGCTATTCTTAGGCCAAATTGTGAGTGAGACCCACTCCCTTGGTTGAGAAGCAACCCCACACATGAATGATCTCAAGATGCTTTACTGCTGGCATTACACGGCTGATAGTAGTGCCACTCACCTTTCTTGTTCCCAGATGCCCCAAAACAATTGGAAAGGGATCCATCAGAGAAAATGACTTTCTCCAGCAGTCCCAAGCAGTCCAATCCCTGTACCTTTTGCAGAATATCAGTCTGTCCCTGAAGTTTTCTTGGCTTCTTTTGCCCTTCTTGACACCCACCAGGCCATCCTCCAAAAGTCTTTGCCCAACTCCTACCTGTCTGTGCCATTCCTGAGCACTGGTTGTGCTCAATGAATCCACTTTAGGAGACGTCCCTGGAACTTGCTGGATTTTCTTGGGTGCCCTGAATCCTTTTTCACAACAATTGAACCTCTTTATTCTAACTCAGTTGATATCCCAGCCTTGTTCTCATCAACACTCTCACCTTTGTTATGAAAGGATCACTGAAGTGTTGTCACAGGTCCCTTTGTAGGGCTGAAATGCATTGGAAATGTTTTTTGGGTTTAAGTTCACGGAGGGCAGCATCATCTGAAGAGTACTATCTAAGGTTGTGCCGTAGGACACTGAGGGAAAGGGGTTGAAAAGTGTGATAATAATCTCTGTGGTATGTACACAAAGGGGTGCTGTTTGTGTTTCTGTAGGTGCGCAAGTTTCAGACATGAAGGGGAGGTCGTCACACCCCCAGTAGTCAAACTGTGATAATATAATGGGAATTAATTCACAAGTGTTTCCAACTGTGACCTCATGTTTCATTGAACTCATTTTAAAGTCACTGTCTCGATCCACTGCACTAATTCCCTTCATAATTTTAAACACTTCAAGCCAGTCTCCTCTTGATCTTCTTTGCCTTAAACTGTAAAGGCTCAGCTCTTTTGATCTTTCCTCATAACTCATCCCTGTGTCCTGGAATCAGCCTAGTCACTCTCTCTGGACCTTTTCTAGCACTGCTGTGTCCTTTTTGTAGCCTGGAGACCAAAACTGCACCAGTGCTCCAGATGAGGCCTCACCAGTGTGTTCAAAAGGTTGAGCAGAACCTCCTGTGACTTGTACTCACACATCAAGGCGCTATTAACCTGACATTCTGTTAGCCTTCTTAATGGCACTGAACACAGCCTGTCAGTTGACAGTGATGACTCACTACGACACCTAAATTCTTCTCATAAGGTGGACTCTCAATTCTCAAGCCTCCATTCTGTATTCAAAGCTCACATTTTTACTTTCTATGTGTAACCCCAATGTTCTCGTTGAACTCAAGTCACCATCTCGATCCACTGCACTAATTTCCTTCATAATTTTAAACACTTCAGCCAGGTCTCCTCTTGATCTTCTTTTCCTTAAACTGTAAGGCTCAGCTCTTTTGATCTTTCCTCATAACTCATCCCTGTAGTCCTGATATCAGCCTGCCTTTCTCTGGACCTTTCTAGCCACTGCTGTGTCTTGATTTAGCCTAAACTGCAGCATCAGTCACGATGAGCCTCACCAGTGAGTTTAAAGCTGAGCAGAACCTCCATTGACTTGTACCAACACTCAAGGCTCTTATAACCCTGACATTCTGTTGGCTTCTTAATGGCTTCTGAACCTTCTGAAACTGATAGTGATACTACATATGACACCTAAATCCTTTCACTAGGTGGATCTCAATCAAGCCTATTCTGTATTCAAAGCTCATTTTTCTAGGCACAATGTTCTCGTGAACCATTTAAAGTCACCATCTCGATCCTACTCATATCCTTTCGTTTAATCCTTCAGCAGTTCTTGATCTTCTTTCCTTAACTATAAAGGCTCAGCTCTTTCATCTTTCCCTTTTAACTCATCCCCTGTAGCCTTTTTCCCTTTGTGAAAAACTCAGACCGGCAGGAAGCTATAAAGCAGCTTTATTTTCAGAATCACGGTGAGAAGAGTTTCAGAAAAGCAGACAATCAAATGTACATGACAGCGTCAGGGCTCTTCTGAAACCCCGTCTGTTGGGTGGGGCCCAGTTTTATACCCTAGAATGTGTGATTTAATATCATTATAAAATGTAACAGTCAACACATTTATATACACAAACCTTGAGCCCCTTTAACGCCCCTTGTAAAACTTGATTTCTTGGCTCCTTTTGTTATGGCGTTCAGATGTAAGCTAAGGGACAACGTGATAAGGCGACTCATGTGTGGAATGCTTAGACCTTGAGTCCTTTGCACAAATTTTTTTCTGTTTGCTAAAACAAAGCATGCTATTACAGGGTTTTTGTAAAGCTTACTCAGACATGAATTAATACAAGGAACGAAGAAAACATTCGTCTTCCATTCCCCTTTTTGAAACAAAATATCTGATCAGGGGAGAGTTGAGTAGGAAAGGGTAGGAGAGGTGGATGGAGTGGAGTGAGTGGAGGAGTGTGGGGTGGCTGTGCTGATCTGAAGCATTTTTTCTTTGTGTAAAAAGTAAGCCTTTGCCATAGAGGCAGTAAAATACTTGGATATAATGTATCTTATCAAGGAACAATACAGCAAGCTACAAGCGGAGAACGATTAAAGCAACCGTAAGAGATAAGATGAAACTTACTTAAGCCATTTAACCAGGTTGAGTAGAGGTGTGTTCTGACTCAGGACCCACAACAGTGGCTAAAGCTAAGCTAAATGAGCCACCAGAAACCTGCAAACAGGAACAAAGCACAAAGAAGTCCCGGCGACTTGAAAATAAATCACCATAAAATCCAAATATTGCTGTTCTTATAGCTGAAAGTGCATACAATTTTTACTATTATGTCCTAGAAAATAGTCTGTAGGAAGAACAAAAATCCAGCTTTCTTTCAAGCTGTGCTTTATATAGTGTCTTTCATACATTTATCAGTCCATCCATTTTCTAACCCACTTCATTTCAGGGTCATGGTCATCTGGCACCTATCAAAGTTGTGGGCACTGGAACCCTTGAACTGGATGCCACCTATCACAGAGCACACTCGTTCACTATCCATAAAAACACCAGGAAAAAGTAATCACCCAGTTAACCCAGTTTTTACATCTTCAGGATATGGCAGCAAACAAGGATACCACAATCAAGGGTGCCATCTTTGCAATGTGAGATGTGAATCCAAGCAGGCAGCCCCTCAACTTTAACAGGGTGTGGTGTCGACAGCAGAACTTGGACCGGGCCTCTCCACCGAGGGTGATGCCAATGTTTCCTTCGAGTATCTCTAACCAGAATCCAGGTTCCTTTGATGGAGGACTAGTTCTCCAGGCTTGATTCACCTGCTCGTGGACTTCCTTCAGAGAAGCTTGGAGACCTGTAAGACTGGAAAGAAGATTATTCTCCACAGTATGCAGTGTAACATTACCTATGACCATGCCGATGGCATGGGCCGCCCGTCAGAATTTTGAATGGCGACAGCCTAACTGCCGATGTGTTCTTCCCTTAATCCATCAAGGCCAGAGGCAGAGCATCAGGCCAAGTTAAATTTGTTTGCTCACAGATTTTAGCCAATTTAGATTGCAAGGTACCATTGCATTGTTCTACAATACCTCCACTCTGGGGGTGGTATTTGCAATAATACATTTATCTGGAGCCAGGTGGTTAATTTATTTATAGCAGATTTACAAAGTATGTGCCATTATCCGTTTGAAATTTTCCCTGCGTATGCCCCATCTTGGAATGATTTCCTTTATCAAAGCTTTTGCCACAGTTTTGGCATCTGCATGTTTGGAAGGAAAGCTTCCACCCATCGGGAGAACACATCAACAGTTACTAAACAGTATCGGTACCTTTGATGGTGTTAATTCAATAAAGTCCATTTGAAGGTGTTGAATGGACCCATGTGGAGTGGTGTGCGGGACTTACCTGGGTGCCCTTTCCCACATTAAACTTTTGACATAATGCACAGCGCCTGAAACTTCTCTGCATATGTAGAAAACCTACAGCTTCCAATGTTTTCAACATCTTGAACCATGGCATCTTTTCCAGCATGGTCTAGGCCATGGGTGATTTATGCCATACCTGGGAAAGAAGCCTTTGGGGAGAAAAGGTTTGTTAGTTTGCTTATGGGTCCAGACTCCATCAGAGAGGGACCCTTCTTTGGACCATTTTCTCTTCTCTGTGTCCGTGGCTGCACTCTGTAAAGAAATAATTTGATTATCAGTGTCCTGGTCATTTCTCTGTTGGAATAGAAAATTGGTGTGTTATTATCACGCAGCCGTTTGCAAAATGATCAGCTAATTCGTTTCCTTTGCTGACAGGGTCCTGTTTTCCTGTGTGAGCTTGACATTTAACGATCGCTAGCTTTGATGGTTTCGTTATGGCCTCTAAGAGGGATTCTTTTAGTTTTGATGCTGAATGGGCTTACCAGTACTGGTCTTGGAATCCTGAGTTTCCATAATCAGTATAGATAGTTACAATTTTTCCCTCTGACAACTGACAAGCTCAGGTGAGAGCTATCAACTCAGCAGCCTGCGCGCTTAAACTTGAAGAAATCCGGTCGTTTCCTGTAGGTCTGGTCTAGGTTTTATAACCTTAGTTATTTCATCATGACAGTTGGTAGAAGAGTAGCTGGATTTAAGGTGGAGCACCTTTCTATGGTAACGTTTGACAACGTACAGAGTACATTTTGATAGTGTATTACCCTAGCAGTAGTGAGATGTGAGGTTTTAGCCTGTACTAAAATGGAGTGTACGGAGTGAGGCACTCTTACCACTAGGGGGCTCATGAGCACTATATCTGTACTGGCTAGCATGGCCTCTGTTGTGGCTGCTACAGCTCTGAGACAGGTGGAAGTCCCGCAGCCACTGGATCCAATTTTTTCGAAAAATAGGCTAAGCCTGTTTTTTTTCTCCATGGAGTTGTTTAAGAACTGTATTCATATATCCCCCCTTTTCGTCCACGAACAGAATGAATGGATGAGATAGTCAACAGTCCCAACGCATGCGCAAACAGTAGGGCACTTTTTTTTTTAAGTCACATAGAGCCTTCTCAAGCTTGATCATTGCATGCCACCTGACCAGAAAGGGGGAGATCAGGGGTGACCGCTAAAGTTTGCAAAAGCTGTGCTCTTTCAGTCAAGTTTAAAAGCCATTGCCAACAGTATCCTAAAATGCCTAATACAGACATAACCTGTTGCTTTATAACAGGTCTAGGAAGATTTTGAATGGTGTTTATACGATCGCTATAGAGAGAGAGAGCTCTTGTTTCACAAGAAATGTCATGACCTGAATATTTCACAGTTGTTTGATTTAACTGCAGTTTAGTTTTAGAAACCTTATGACCATTTGCTGCTAAAACTAATAATTTCTGAGTATCACGTGCACAATCTTCTTCTGTAGTACTACACATTATATCATTTACATACTGTATCAATACACTGTCTTTATCTGGCCTTTTAAATTTTGAGCAAGAGCTTATCCAATACACAAGGGCTGCAGTATATCCCTGGGGCATAACGGTCCATGTCCAACGGCGGTTTTGGAAAGTAAAGGCAAACCAGAAGTGAGAGTCAGGGTGCACAGGGACAGAAAAATTAGCATTAGCAAGGGTCAATAACAGAGAAATACGGTGAGCGGGGTATCGTAGAAAGAATAGTGAGGATTAGGAACAATAGGTGCCCTAGGAAAAACTGCAGAATTAACTTTCGAAGATCTTGAACAAAACACCATGAACCGTCAGCCTTTTAAACAGGTAAAACGGGGGAGTTGACTGGAGATTATTTAATTTGAATGAGTGCTCCACGTTTCATGAGATCGGAATGTACGGCGGAGATGCCAGCCTCTGCTGCTGGAGACAGAGGACAATGGGCGATGTGGGCGGAAGGATGATTTTGGGTAAATCACCAGTGGCTCACAGTGTGCTATACTTCCATAATCACTTTTCCCCTGGGACCACAGTGCATCGGGAAGTGAGGGAAAACCAAGAGGAGGGTGGTTTGCAATGAAAAGCAGAAAGGGGAAAAGCGGCACAATGCACGATGTACTAAAAAATCATTTGAAGCACAACTTTAGTTATCAAATGATCTGAGGGTATCAAAATACCGAACGTGCAGCCAGTCCATCCTATCGAAACATTGTTCCACCCATTCCCCAATTTCAACTCAGTGAACGGTGCTAGATTTGGCTAAGAAACTTGGGGAACCGAACCTCCTAAATAGAAAATGCTTTGTTGAATATGTGAGGTGCACTGGAGCAGCGGCTTTGGTGGATGAGAAAAAAAGGGATATGAAGGGTATCTGGGCTAGTACCTGAAGAGAGAAAAGATTCTAACCAAGGTGTATCCACTTCAGAAGGGGAAGTACTGGGCAGTGCAGTGGAGGGTGTTGGGGACTTGCAAGAGGGGAAAAAAGACATGAAGGAAGAGAGTGTAGGACTTTAAGGAGAAATGGTGTGTGAGGAGATGTTCAGGGTCCAGGCTGCAAAAGAGGGCTTAGTGTGGGGGGAGGTTTGATACAGGAATTTAGGAATAGAACAGTAAAACCCTCGTTCGGTTAGAGAAAAAGAGAGGGAGAGCTTAGTCATCATCCCTTCCTAACAGATTAACAGGGCAGAGCTGATATGACAAAAACCGGTGAATCATAGTGAAACCACTGAATGAAGCTGAACCCGAAGAGGTTGAGACACCAGCAAAACATGAGGTTGTCCAGAAGTAGTAAGTACAGTCACTGTATCATTCAAGGCAGACTAGAAAAGCAGTTTCAGTGCCATTCACCAGCAAAGTCCATAAAGGATCTGTGTCCGCATGGCGAGTGAGCAAAGGCAACTGAAGAGAATGGCTGGGGGTCCCTGTGAAAGGAATATCCTCAGGTTCAGGTAAGGAAGGCGGGGGTGGAAGCTGATGAGGGCAATTGCGGCAGAAGTGTCCCATCGTAACAGGCAAGATGTAAGTGCTTAATCTGAGGGGAGAGGCGGCTGAACAGACGAAGAATTCGGATTAGGGAGTAAAAATCCACAACTCTCTCCCCCGGCCTCGCCCCGTCCTCAGAAAAATCCAAGTTCTTTACGTCCTCGACCCCTGCCTGAGGCGGCTCCACCTGCATAATAATTCATTTAACTTGATCTGTGTATCTGACTCTTTTTGTTTAGTCTGTCATTCAGCATGCTCCGCGTGTCTTTAAACTTCATCAAAAGTGGCACTTTCCCATCCAAATACAGGACGTGCGTACTTTATTTTGAATATCACTTCCTGACACAAAAGGAGGAACTGCTGCCTGTTTGTCATCAAGTCCTGAATGCGGTGTGCCCTTTCATCTACCGTCTCATCTATCTTTTGTTTGGCAGCTGAAATAAGGTACCAGTCGGTGCCCTTTTTATATTTTGCAGTTATTGCAGTTTTCACGGGTTCCCATTGGGCAAGGAAAGGAGCCTCATTATTTTGTCCACGAGGCAATGCCTCATTCCACTGCCATTGTTCTCCAGCATGCTGCCCATGATTGACAGTAGCCCAAGTAATGCCCATCTTTCTGCGTAGCACCTGGGTCAACTCAGCCGCACTGGGTTTAATATGTTGTCTAGTTGCTGCACCTCTTCCACAAACTTTAACCCACCGATTACCTTAGGATCAGGCACTTCGGACACTACGTCTTTCAGCTCTTGAATATCCCAGTTACGATGTATCATTACAGTAGTGGGGTTATCGTTTCCTCGGGGTTGTGTGGGATCGTGTTGGGGGTTAGGGACCTCAATTAAAGGGCATGAAATGTGGGTGCTAAAGGTTTTGGGGACTTAAACAGGGGGAAGGTTTTCAGGGACTTATCTCTGAGGGGCTTGCTTCTAGTGACGTTGTGAAATGGATTTGTGTGAGTTAGAAGAGCCTCCCATAGCCCCTAACAAGTGGCCGTCAGTCTCATCACCTGGATCTGTAAGTGAGGAGGGGTCGCACTGATATTGTTCATCAAAGAAATCATCATTAACTTGGGCATCGGTAACCACAGGAGCTGTTGGGGCAAGTGGTGAAAGAGGCGGTGGAAGGGGTGTGGGTAAAGTGTTGGGGAAGAGATCACGGGATATAAGGGGTCTTTTTTATCACTCCTCTTCCTCCTTCCTTCAGACTGGGGTCACGTATCAGCCTGCACTTTCTGTAAAGCTATAAGCAGCTCTTCCTTTTTCTTTCAATTCTTAAGTTCAGCTACTTAAAGCTCATTCCGTTTCTGTGCCGCTTCCAACGTATGGTCTTTAACAATTCCATCTGTCATACATATCCATCCGATAAGGACCTCCATTACAACAACCCCGTGTATTTCTGCACAGTATTTTTCTAATGTCCTGTATCTTGTTCATATCTCCGGTTCCTTCCACAACGCCATCTACCTGCACTGTCCTTATTCTACTTTCTACATGCCTTTTTTTAAAAAAAATCTAATTCTGTCTTCTTTTCAATGAGCTTTCTAGGGGACCCGCCTTTCGATCCTGACAGCGCAGTAGGAGCCTGGCGATCCCCCGAAAATAATCATTCTAATGTTAGGTTTTTAGGACTCTTGGGGGACTGTTTGACTGGCTTGCTAATTGTTTTTTCCCATAGTAAGCGGCAGGATTGCAGCGAAAATGACTCAGCCCTCGATAAACCCCGTTCCACCGTGTCCGCTCCTATCCCTGGATTACAGCTTCAGGTGACTTTGTGTCCGTTTATTCGCATCAACAGAATCCTACATCAATATGCCCCGTGGATTCCCGGGGTATGGAGGATTTAACCCGATCCTTCATCAGGCGGTTTGTATGCGTCAATCTGCCAGGGTATTGTCTCCGTCACCTTAGCAACCCGTTGAGACAAGAGTATGACCAGACAGCGGATGAAAAACTTGACCTCCCGTTTATTTAGACACACTTTCTCTATGCCCTTTCACCCCATTCCTCAAATTATTATGGGGTGCCACTACCCCTTTCTAATCCACTTCACAGGGATGACTAGCTAACATTCACACTGTGCCATTTTCCGTAGGGTCCCAAAGTCACCTTCCGTGAGTCCCTAGAACCCTCCTATGGGTCTGATACAGTATGCCCCTTTTTCTTTATTTTGCATATGCTTTTATTCTTTTTCTTTCTATATTCGTATTACTAGCACACCAGTCAAACTCAACTAACAGGATCCCCGATCTACTCATCGCGACTCCATCCACCTGCCTGGAAATGCCCGTCAATGGCGTGCCTCGTATCGGCTAGGAGGAGGTAGGGACTCCCCACGAAACGCCCAAGGCAGGCCAATCCTACATTTACCGAAGCTGGACCCGAGCCGGCCGGAATCGGCTCCACCACAAGTCCTCTGGACGATCCTGCATGAGAGCCGCTGCGCTCCTGCCCCGTTGGACGCCAAAACTGTGGATGAAAACTCCCGACCCGACAGCAGGTGCGGCTATAAAGCAGCTTATATTTTCAGAGTCACGGTGAGAAGAGTTTCAGAAAAGCAGACAATCAAATGTACATGACAGCGTCAGGCTCTTCTGGACCCCGTCTGTTGGGGGGGTCAGTTTATACCCTAGAATCGTGATTTAATATCATTATAAAATGTAACAGTCAACACATTTATTATACACAAACTTGAGCCCTTTAACGTCCCTTGTAAACTTGATTTCTTAGCTCCTTTGTTATGGCGTTCAGATGTAAGCTAAGGAAAACGTGACAAGGCAGAAATCAGTGTGGAATGTAGACCTTGAGTCCTTTGCACAAATATTTTTCTGTTTGCTAAAACAAAGCATGCTATTACATGGTTTTGTAAAAGCTTACTTTCAGACATGAATTAGTACAAGGGAACGAAGAGAACATTCAGTTTCCACACCTTCTTGACACCCACCAGGCCATCCTTCAAAAGTCATCCCCTCACTCCTAGCTGCCTGCTGCCATTCCTGAGCACTGGTGGTGCCCGCAGTGAATCCACTTTAGGAGACGGTCCTGGCACTTGCTGGACCCTCTTGGGTGCCCTGAAGCCTTCTTCACAACAATTGAACCTCTCTATTCGAAAACTCTCACCCGTGTTAACGAGAGGATCACTGAAGTGACGTCAGCACTTCCTTTTGTGGCAGGGCTGACATGCAGTGGAAATGTTTTTGGGATTAAGTTTATTTTCATGGCCAAGGGGGGACGTTGCAATTAATTGCAATTCATCAGATCACTGTGACAGTCAGCTGGGGTCCTTGCCCAGTCAGGATGCCCTTTTGAGGAGAGAACTGAGGGGAGAGGACATGTCAACAGCAGTACCCCAGGACACAAGACAGCAGCCCCGGTTGCATTGGGGCCACGGGTTTGGAGTTTAGAAGCTCAACCCTGCTGGGGCCCATGGCCACTAACATGGGATGCCTGGATAGCTACAGAGCCTTGGCATGCAGTATTTCTGCCACACCCGTAAGTGCTGACAGGAGTTGATCGGGAGCACCAGGTGCAGTATAAAAGGGTCCGCCTCACTCCATTCAAAGTGCAGAGTCAGGAAGAAGAGGACAATGCTTGCTGGGAGGGGAGTGGAGGCGGCAGAAGAAAAGAAAGAGAAAAGGAAAGATAAGGACTGAGCATTATTGGGGTTTGTGCAGTGTGTGTGTATTGTGCTGAAAAAGGAACAAAATAAACGTGTGTGTGTGTGTCTGTCTGGGCCAGGCTGATCTTCCACATTGCTCTTCAGAACATTCTGGAGTAGATGCAAATTGCCATCAGAAAAACCAAGGCAGCAAACTTTGTGAAAATTAATATTTGTGTCATTCTCAAAACTTTTGTCCATGGCTGTAGATTCCCAGTCCCTGCCACTGAAAAACAACCCCTCATGAAGATGCTGCCACCACCATGCTTCTCCACTGGAATGGTATGTCACAGGTGATGTGTGGTGTTTAGTTTCTTCCAGATGTGACACCAATCTTGACTTCATCAGAGCAGAGAATTATCCTTCCCACAGTCTCAGAGATCTTTAAACCTTTCTGCAAACTCAAGTGGGCTTTCATGTGTCGTCTGCCACTCTGTCATAAAGCCCAGATTAGTGGAGTGTTGCAATGATGATTGCCCTTCTGGAATTTTCTCCCAATTCCACACAAATTCTGTGGAGCTCAGCCAGAGTGACCATCGGGTTCTTGCTCTTACCAAGACCGTTGTCTCCCAATTGCTCAGTTTTCTTGGATGGACAATTCTAGGAAGAGTTGAGGTTCCTCCAGACATCTTCAGTTTTGAATTATGAAGGTCACTGTGCTCTTAGGAACCTACAATGTATTCTATCCTTCCCCAGACACAATCCTGCCTTTAAGCTCTGCGGGGAATTCCTTCAACCTCAAGCCTTGGTTTTGGTTCTAATTATTAGGGCCCTCTATAGAAAACTGTGTGTGTGTCTCACAATCAGGTCCCCATAATTGAATTAACCACAGGTGGACTCCAAACAAGGTGTAGAAACATCTCAGTGATGATAAATAAAATGAGTTGCATTGGAGCCCAAATTTCAGGTGCCATAGCAAAAGGATCTGTGGCCCAATCCCTGCCATTTCAAGGCAATGTCATTGTCAACCTGCTATATCTAACACAGGTCACGGGGGGTCTGCTGAGCCAATCCCAGCCAGCACAGGGCACAAGGCAGGAACAAATCCCGGGACAGGGTGCCAGCCCACCGCAGGGCACACACTCACTCCATACACCAAGCACACACTAGGGACAATTTCGGATCGCCAATGCACTAACCATGTCTTTGGATTGTGGAGAAAACCCAGCAGACATGGGGAGAACATGCAAACTCCACGCTGGGAGGCCCAGGAAGCGAACCCGGATCTCCTAACTGCGAGGCAGCAGCGCTACCACTGCATCAGGGCAACGTGACTTACACAATTTTATTTTGAATACATTTCCAAATTCTAAAAATCTGCTGTCACTTTGTCATTCTGAGTTATTAGCATTGTGATGGTGGCAAAAATGAATTGGAAGGATTTTAGCATACGGCTGGAACAAATGTGAACAGAAAGTGAAGGGTCTGAATACTTTCTGGATCCAAGGTGTATGGCTACCCTCTGGTCTAATGACATGAGAATGGTGCTATATAATTCTAAAATAATCTGCACAATTTCTGTTTCATCCCTTCCCTCTGAAAGCTGAGTCCATTTCAACGAACAAAAGGCAACCGTGGGCTCTTATCAAATGACAACAGATGTACCACATGAATTTAGCTCCTGCCTAAAGCTGTGGAATTAGAGCCTTCTCCTTTCTTATTGCAGATGATGTTTCATGTGAATTAAAACAAGCAAGTTTTGATTTGTGCCACGTGAGAATTAAGCCAGTTTATTCACATTTCTGGATTCTCTGTTGTAGAAGTCAAGTGCAGTAATGCGCTCAGTGGTTTTGAAGGTCAGTACTGAAGTTGTCTATTGATGTCTTCATAATAATTAACCATTTATGAAAGCGGTACTTTAGATTCAGTTAAATTTGAAAATGAGCCTTTGCATTATACAGTTACACACATGTCTTGAATTACGTGCATGGGTCATGTCAGTCAGTCATTTTCCAACCAACTATATCCTTACATAGGATCATGAGGTCTACTGGAGCCAATCCCAGCCAACACAGGGCATAAGGCAGGAAAAATCCTTGGCAGGGCGCCAGCCACCGCAGTGTTTCATGGGTGTTTCCTTTTATGTTGTAGACTTTGTCAATAGGAATTCGCCAGGCTGAAAAGGTGGAGCACTTTAAAAAACTGCTAAAAACACATTACTTTAACATGGCTTTCTCTTAACTTCGTTTTAGTTTAATCCTGAAGCTCAGTATATTCAATGAATTATCATTACTATTCATGCAGCTCAAAATCCTACTAACCCCTACTCTCTTCTGTCCTTTTCCTGTTCTCTGTGGTGGCGACCTGCACCACCACCACCTGATCAAAGCACGTGATGTCCCTACATTGATGGATTAAGGCCAGAAGTCTCCATGACCGTCATCATCAAGTCCTTCCATGAAAACCCTGAATACAATGAGGACGATCATTATGTTAGGTAGAGATGCCTAGAGGGGCTGGGTGGTCTCGTGGCCTTGAACCCTGCAGATTTTATTTTTCTCCAGCCATCTGGAGTTTTTATTTTTCTGTCTCCTGGCCATCAGGACCTTACTTTTATTCTATGTTAATTAGTGTTCTCTTATTTTAATTCTGACTTTGTCTTTTTCTCTTTTCTTCCATCACTAAAGCACTTTGGTTACATTATTTGTATGAAAATGTGCTATAGAAATAAATGTTGTTATTGTTGTTGCTGTCACTCCATTTTTAGCAATCTCGTCATAGCTTCAGAAGGCCCAGGATCGAATTCTGGCTGGACACTGCCCTATGGGCGAGTCTTCAATAAAGTATTTCTCAAGCACTGGGTCAGGCTACTGCTGGTGGGTCGAGTTTTTAGAACATGTCAAGCGCTTTGGGGCGTTGTTGCCCCGTTAAACTCAACAGACAGACGTAGACACAGTGTAAAGGAAGATAAGAAGATCTTTGATTCGTTTGCTTTTAAGCAGTGCCTCCAAAGTACCCCAGCCACAATAAACAGGCAAGTGAATATATAATAATAATAATAATAATAATAGCATAATAATAATAATAATAATAAACACAATCTCTCCTCCACACCTCCCAGCAACTTCTACCTTCTCCTCCAGACTCCAGCTCCCTTGCTGGGTTCCCATCAGTCCTTTAAATAGCCTTGACTAGGAAGTGCTTCTGTTCTTCCTCCCACGTGGCGTCACAGCATTTCAGTCAGATGGAGAATCCAAATTCTTTAATCAGCCGGAAATACTTTGGGAATTCCATCCACGTGAGTTCCAAGTACTTCCGGGCTCAAGAGCATGACTCCCAGGTCCTTTCACAGCTCCCCTGGCTGCACCCACAGCACCTAACAGGGCTAGAAGCTGGACTCCAAGTCCCAGGATGCCATGTGGAAATCTGGGGCACTGATTTCACTCAGGAAGCTGCCATCTAGCATTTTGGGGGAGACAGTGTCCTGGAAAAGCTGCCTTCCCTCATCCCTTCCGTCTCAGGGTGACCTGGCGGATGAGCTCGGCGTCTACCACAAACATTAGAACAATCTGGCGAGAGCAAGCCATTCAGTCCAACAAAGCTTGTTAGTCCTATCCACTTAATTCTTCTAAAAAAGCTGAGTTTTGAAAGTCCTAAAATTCCTACTGTTCACAACACTACTTGGTCACTTATTCCATGTGCCTCTGATTCGTCCTAATATTTGTGTGAAATTTCCTTAACAAATTTCCAACTGTGTCTCCATGTTCTTGATGAACTCATTTTAAAGCCACAGTCTCAATCCACTGGACTAATTGCATTCTGTAGTGTCATGGATTTTAAATTTTTTACTTTATTCTATTTTTTGCCCACTCACACAAAAATGTACTTCATTTTATGAAGACAGTTAATATCAAAGCATCTCCTTTTCCTGAATTGTACCAGTAATCAATCCCAGTAACATCTGCGTAAACAAGCAGAAGCCAGGGAATCCAAGAATGCCTCAGCTGTATGGATTACGTTACACTCTGCAAATGGATGGGCACCTGGGACAAGGAATTGCCAAATTCATTTACAGCTTGTGAAGGGAAGGTAAATGGACACACTTAAACAGATCAAACAGTTTGTGATAGGACATCCATCATATTGACAGCCAGCCAATCAAATGTGTGTAACATTACATGTTCCGAATCCCTCGTGAATTTTAAAATAATATAAACTGTCTACGAGGGAAAGGACAAGAAACGTCAGGATAGGGAAGGAGCAAAGTCAGGAGTGGGTGACAGCAATGTCAAGCAACGTTTTCATCTGATCATCGATTGCTTGATCAAAAGCAGGGTCTCAACCTTTGTTCCCTGAGGCTACTTCTACAAAATGAAAATGGCGAGAGCTACTCCTGTTTCTATCGTTTATTCTCATAGCTTATTTCAACCTAAACAAACTGAATACACTTGATTTGCCTGAACATTTACAAAATGTTGGTGTCACAACTCCCATTTGCATTAAAACATCAAAAATATTTAGTTCACCTGCAGTGCATTTTATGCGTCTGTATGAATTTTCTGGTGTATCTCACACTTTGCATTAAAACATGAATGCTGTCAAAACAGAACAATGCAATTCCAAATCCACAGATCTGACTTATTTCTTTTGTCATTTTGTCACATGTCACTGTGTCACTTTATTCACAGGTCAATTGCATGTGTGTGTGTTTTGTGAGTCAGATGACTGGCACTGCATGGAGTCAACAAGAGAGGCAGGAGTGTGGTGGAGTGGAGCCCCTTGGTTCACTCTTATGCAGTCATTTCAATGTTCGTCTGTCAGTCTTGTTCTGAACTTTGACTTCATGACATTCATGCAGACTCACAGAGGTATGGAGACCCAAACAAAGCAGACATTTTCAGAGCTGCTTGGAAGATTCTTCTAGCTATCTGACTCTACTAAGCTCCAGAAATGCTGAGAATGCTGTTGAGACTTTAACTGCACATTACTTGGAAGGTTTACTAATATATAATATATAAAATCAAATGTCTGTCTGTCTGTATGTCTATCCGCTTTTCACGAGAGAACTCTGAATGGTTTAGATCTGTTTTTCTATAATTTGCTTGAACATTCTGGTTGATTTTGGACTTCTCTCATTTGCTGTGTATCATGGTTGCTGTGGTACCGATTTGATTTATACAAATCCGAGATCCACTTAACGGGTTGGAGAGGAGGGTCCTTCCTCACTCACTCATCAGCTTGGGTGTGGTCCTTACCTCCGCTTAGCTAGTGAACAAGAGAACAATTGAATTCAACTTTGTTTGATATTTAAAATAAAGTGTTACTTAGGTCTTGATGAGTTTGAGTCGGATATTCTCTTAAGTTTATGCCACAATGAAAAGACAGATTACAATTCAGATCGTGGATCGTGATTTTGTGTTAAAAGGATTGTGATATGATTTTTCAGAAAATCTGACTAATCAAGTTTTCAGATTTATATAGGATTCATTACCCTTTGGTGAGCTACTTGAAAGGGTGGCGAGCTACCGGTAGCTGTGGCGACATGTTGGAGACCCGATCAAAAGCCACCAAGGACATTCATCTTTGACACTTTTGTGCTTTTCTAAAGGTTATATATGTCCAGACTTTGCTATCTACATTTTCTTTTATACTATCCTCTACTGGTATTATTGTTCTTTAATAAATACCAAGTTGCGTTTAACTTTTTACACTTTGTTTTTATATCTGGAGTGATTGAAGTAATAAGGTAAATATTTAGAGCACCTGGAGCAGTAAGTAAGTGTCATGTGATCCGAACTGTGAGGTTTTATTGGGCTGAAGAGGAATAGCTCTGTCAAAAGTGAACAATACGGTAAAAGTAAGACATCATTGCTGATAAATGGCCTATAGCCAAGGATGTTGACCCTGTTGTGGTGTGAAATCTGATACAAGTTAATAAATATTTTCTATGGCTTTGTTGTAACTTAGACAAAGTAATGCAATATATTGTTATATCATTGATAGGAGCAGCGGTGGATTGATATTTGGCTATTTAGGACTTTTGACAGAGTATCGGGAAGTGCCTAAAACCAGTTTGGCAAGGACTTTCTCAATCAACCCCCTAGGAAAGCCCTCAACTCAACAAATGTGAAAAGTTTGAAAGGATTGTGTGCCCCATTGGTCTGTAGTATGGCTGTTTGGGATTGGTTTGAATCAGAGGCCATTCTGTAGCATGCCCTATGGTGTAAGGATTTGAACAAAGAATGCATAAATTCGGTTGCTTTACTTCTCCTCTCTCTCTCACACACCATGAACTGAAAAGAAGACCACACTGGAAGCACAATTCGGCAGCCATATTGAGGCAGGCATGCGGCCTGTCCTGAAGAGACCATAAAATGAGGACTTCACTAGAGACATTTAAAGTAACTGCAAGTCCATGCACCTGAAACTCACATCTAGCATTTATCAGGTGTATGGTTTGCCAATATTCACTTGTACTTTGTGTTATTATTATGTTATGAATATTACCAACAATACATTGTACTTAATCAAGTTGTAACTAACTCCTGCTTGTCTTTACTCTGTGTAATTGCCTGGAGTTATAAATGTAGAAGGAAGGTGAGAGAAGTTATAAAGTACAATACCTAATAATCAGTAGTAAGTCTGTGGATTGGATATTTTGACAAGGCTGCACATTAATAATACAGGGAAAGCAGAGTAATGAGAACTCTACCAAGACAAACAGAGCCTTTACAGTATATGTTTAAATATATTCTTAGAGACCAAAGTTGTATTTAAGCCTGAGGATACAGTACAGGCCAAAAGTTTGGACACACCTCCTCATTCAATGTGTTTTCTTTATTTTCATGACCATTTACATTGGTAGATTCTCACTGAAGGCATCAAAACTATGAATGAACACATGTGGAGTTATGTACCTAACAAAAGGTGAAATAACTGAAAGCACGTTTTATATTCTAGTTTCTTCAAAAGTCACCCTTTGCTCTGATTACTGCTTTGCACACTCTTGGCATTCTCTCGATGAGCTTCAACAGGTAGTCACCTGAAATGGTTTCCAACAGTCTTGAAGGAGTTCCCAGAAGTGTTTAGCATTGTTGGCCCTTGCCTTCACTCTGCGGTCAGCTCACCCCAAACCATCTCGACTGGGTGTTCAGGTCTGGTCATCTGCCGCAGCACTCCATCACTCTCCTTCTTGGTCAAATAGCCCTTACACAGCCTGGAGGTGTGTTTGGGGTCATTTCCTGTTGAAAACTATCCTGACTTCTGCACAACACAACTGCTGGTCCCAACCCCATTGATAAAGCAAGAGATTCACTAAATAGCCTGATAAGGCACACCTGTGAAGTGAAACCATTTCAGGTGACTACCTGTTGAAGCTCATCGAGGGAATGCCAAGAGTGTGCAAAGCAGTCAATCAGAGCAAGGTCAATTGAAGAACTAGAATATAAACATGTTTTCAGTTATTTCCTTTTGTTAATAGCATAACTCCACATGTGTCATTCAATTTGATGCCTTCAGTGATCTACAATGTAAATGTCATGAAATAAGGAAACACATTGAATGAAGGTGTGTCAAACTTTTGTACTGATATGTCGAACATACATGTTGTTCGTGCCTATGATAAGTACAGTAAGTCTCTATGGTGTATAGTATGGTATCGTCATTCATACGCACTTGTGTGGTTAGGTCTGTGTGTTATGTGTATATCTATGTATGTTTCTGTTAATCTTAAGGTGCGAGAATAAGACCAACCTGGTAACGAACCTGGGAGTTTACATATTCCTACTGAAAGTAAGTACAAGGAAGAAGGGACACCCCATGATAATCCCTCTTCATAATTTTAAACACTTCAATTATGTCACTCTTAATCTCCCTTTGCTTAAACTGAACAGGCTCAGCTCTTTTAATCTTTCTTCATAACTCAGATAAATAGTCAAATGCACTTCCTCCCTCTAACGAGACTCCAAAGGCCTGGTTATTTTTTGTCTCCATTTCCTGACATTCATTCTCCTGTTCACAGAGTTGTTTGGAGTGTTCTTTTGTCTTCATTGTTAGATTAGACCACCATATTGATTCACAGAAGCTCCAGGTGTGTTTATGCTACAGTGAATTGAAACCCAGATAGGTGGTCTCCATTGAACTAAATCTGTGACTTCTAAAACCGATGAGGCTGCACCAGTGAGGATTTAGGGGTGTCATATTAAAGGGGTGAATGCTGATGTGATTAATTACAGGTGCATCTCAATAAATTAGAATATCATCGAAGTGAAACTCATATTTTATATAGATTCATTACACAGTGTCATATTTCAAAGCGTTTATTTCTTTTCATTTTGCTGATTATGGCCTACAGGTAATGAAAACTGAGAGCTCAGTATCTCAGAAAGTTAGAATATTGCATAAGACCAATAAAAAAAAAAGATTTTAATATAGAAATATTATCCTACTGAAAAGTATGTCCATGTACACACATCAATACTTGGTCAGGGCTCCTTTGCATGAATTACTGCATCAGTGCGGCGTGGCATGGAGCAATCAGCCTGTGCACTCTGAGGTGTTGTTGAAGCCCAAGATGCTTTGATCTGACCTTCAGCTCGTCTACATTGTTGGCTCTGGTGTCTCTCATCTTCCTCTTGGAGATTCTCTATGTGGTTTAGGTCAGGCGAGTTTACTGGCCAATCAAGCACAGTGATACCATGGTCATTAAACCAGGTATTGGTACTTTTGGCAGTGTGGACAGGTGCAAGTCCTGCTGGAAAATAAAATCAGCATCTCCATAAAGTTTGTCATAGCAGAAACATGAAGTGCTCTAAAATTCCTGGTAGACTCCTACGCTGACTATGGACTTGATAAAACACAGAGGACCAACACCAGCAGATGACATGCTCCCAAATCATCACTGACTGTGGAAACTTCACACTGGACCTCAAGCAACTTGGATTTTGTGCCTCTCAGTGTTCCTCCAGACTCTGGGACCTTGATTTCCAAATGAAATGCAAAATTTACTTTCATCTGAAAAGAGGACTTTGGACCACTGAGCAACAGTCAATCAGCTTTCTCCCTTAGCCCAGGTAAGACCTTCGCGTTGTCTCTGGTTTCCCAGGGTGGCTGCCCAAAAGGGAAATGCTGTGACGGTTGTAGTCCGTCCCAGATCGTCTGAATGGGTGGCTCTTGAAGCCTGCTCCACCGCAGTCCACTTTTTGGGAATCTCCCAAATTCTTGAATGGGCTGTGTTTCTAGTCCTCTCAAGGCTGCAGTTATCCTGTTGCTTGTGCACCTTGTTCTGCTGTCACATTTTTCCCTTCCTCAACTGTCCTTTATGCTTGGATGCACTCTGTGAACAGCCAGCTTCTTTAGAAATAACCTTTTGTGGCTTCCCCTCAAGTAAACGTTTTCCCCAAATGATTGTGGGCCTACTGAACCAGACTGAGAGACCATTTTAGGCGCAGGGACCCCTTTGCAGGTTTTTTGGGTTAATTAGCTGAGTGAAGTGGGACACCAGGAGTCTAATATTGAACTTTTCACAATATTCCAATTTTTTTGAGACACTGTTTGGGTTTTCATTAGCTTGGGCCCTAATCAGCAAAATGAAAAGAAATAAAAGCTCGAAACATATCACTCTGTGTGTAATGAATCTATATAAAATATGAGTTTCACTTTTTTTAATTGAATTACTGAAATACATTCACTTTTCACAGATATTCTAATTTATTGAGATGCACCTGTATGTTTGTGTTTTTCATGTGTAATTAATTTTGATTACTTTGCAGAGATCTGTCTTCACTTCAATATTAAAGATTCTGTTTCTGTTGATCATTGTCCAAAAAACAAATGAATCATTGTGATTCTTTTGTAGTATAAAAATTAAAGGGAAAACTTGCAAGGGGCTAATACTTTTGTGGGCACTAATATAAAAACACATGTATTTAAATTAACTAAATTAATAGACCGGATATATATAATATATATATAAATATATATTTAATTTAATAATCGACTTTAATTTCACCGGTTTCATGAACTTTTTAATTTTATTTTTTCTTTTCATTTTATTATTTTTAATTTAATATTTTTCTTTTATCTATACTGTTTCTATTATTCAATTTCCTTTATTAATAAATTATCTATCTATCTATCTATCTATCTATTTTTATCTATCTATCCATCTATCTATCTATCTATCTATCTATCTATCTATCTATCTATCTATCTATCTTATCTATCTATCTATCTATCTATCTAACAATAGAAGTCTCTGAGGTTCATGCAGAATTGTGTTTCGGTTCAGTGGCCTCTTCAAGCTCCTTGATGAATCCCGATCAAACAGCCAGCACCGGACAATTCCTGAAAACGATTTGAAATATGGCTTGCCAGGGGCACCCAAGGTGACAGGAATTTCTAAGCGGGCACAATCACTCTCAGCATAAAGCCTTTGTGTTTTTTTGTATTTCTTGATTTGTTAAGAAAAATCAATTTGTGCAAACTGGTATAACCACAGCTGCTCTTGTAGAACTGTATTTGTCTCCATCCTCTTTTCAGCTTTTTTCTACTTTTGAATCACCAGGAAATGGAGCTTCTAGATGATCTGAGAGTGAAAGGAGATTTGGCTGTCTCTATGTGTCTCATCTGTGCGGGTTTTAAATAATGGCAACATGGAGGTGAAGTGATGGTTCAGGGCTGGGGCTGGCTAACTATATCTAATCCTTCCTTCAACCATGCCAAAAAAAAACCCCCCAAAGGGAGCCCAGAAACTCCACCCCTTTTAGCCCCAGAATATAAAGCTGGCGGTTTCAGATGCCAAGCTGTCTATTCCTGTGGAGAGCTCCTACTTCTAACGCTGCCAGAGAAACTGCGCTTTATGCTTTTTATCTTTGAGCCGTTTCCCCGTCTTTTCAATTTCTTATTAAATGGGGCTCCACAACCCTTCTTGGCTTCTCGAGTCATCTGCCTGCCGGGGTCACTATTTTCACTCTCTATATCAGGGTCTCCAACCTTTTTCCCCTAAAGGCTACTTTTACAAAATGAAAATGGCGAGAGCTACTCCTGTTTTCTAACATTTGTTCTCATAGCATTTCACCCAAACAAACTGAATACGCAGTTGCCTGAACATTTACAAAATGTTGGTGCCTACAACTACATTTTGCATTAAAAGCGTCAAAAAAAATATTTAGTTCACCTGCAAGTGCATTTTGTATCTATATGCATTGTCTGATTATCTCACACTATTGAGATAAAACATGAATGCTGTCAAAACAAAAACAATGCAATTCCAAATCCACAGATCTGACTTATTCCTTTGTCATTTTGTCACATGTCACTGTGTCACTTTTCTGGGGCCAGTTGCATGTGTGATGTTTTAGTGGGTCAGATGACTTTGGGACCTATGGGTCAACAAGAGGCAGGTGTGTGGTGTGGGCCCTGGGTTCACTCTTTGGAGTCATTTCAATGTTCATCTGTCGGGCTTGTTCTGAACTTTGATGTCAGACTCACAGAGATATGGAGACCCAAAAAGCAGACATTTTCAGAGCTGCTGGTGAAGATTCTTCTAGTTATCTGGCTCTCTAAGCTCAAATCTGTTGAACTTTAACTGCCCTTATTTGAGGTTTCTTCCCCGTGTGTTTAGGAGGGATCAACAGGTCCGGGTGAGTGAATGGTTCATGAATGGGGGTTATATTCGGTGCTTTCCCCTCTCCTTTCAATC
>NW_024378795.1:0-13100 GCF_016835505.1 Polypterus senegalus
AAAAAAACCCCCTGATAAAAAAAGATTAAAAAAATTTTTCAAATTTTTAACTGGTGTCAGTGTCTGTTTTATCACCAGCTGATGGAGCAGGTCTTGAAAACATATTATAACTCAGAATCCCAGGTTTTGCAGGGTTAGGATTCCTTGAAAAGAGC
This sequence comes from Polypterus senegalus, assembly GCF_016835505.1. Classification (NCBI taxonomy): domain Eukaryota; kingdom Metazoa; phylum Chordata; class Cladistia; order Polypteriformes; family Polypteridae; genus Polypterus; species Polypterus senegalus. The sequence goes on from NW_024378795.1 coordinate 156, forward strand.
TCTCTCAAGCGGGTCACCATATTGGGGACCAAGAATTCGATTGGTTATCGGGGTACACCTACACGATACATAAACCGGCCAGAATCCATTTTAAAATGAATAAGGTGTATGTTTCCAATATTGGACAGTGGAAGGTCGATCTGGTGGATATGACAAACCTGGCCGAGTATAACCGATGTTACAAGTATCTACTGACTTGTATAGATATTCTTTCTATATACGCAGTCAGGTTCTGAAAACAAAACGGGTAAAGAAGTAACCAGGGCTTTTCGAGAATTTTGGAGGGAAGGTAGAGTACCAGTCAAACTTTAGACGGATAGCGGTAAAAGAGTTTCTCAATCAGGAATTTCAAAGCCTGATCAACAAACATGGAATAAAATATTTACACACTACTAGTGGATTAAAGGCTTGATTGGTGGAGGTTCAATGCGAACTCTGAAGACCAAAATGTGTGGCTATTTCCAGCTCCGAGAATACACGGTCCCATCTACCAGGGCTGCAGGACTTGGTGAAATCTTATCTCAGCTATCACTGAGGTTTAAAAATGGCCCTGCCGAGGTGAATAGTTCCAATTCTTGGAAAGTCTTTAAAAACTTATACAGCCTAACTAAAACCAAAAAGAAATCTAAAATATACAGTAGAGATTAAAGTCGGCGATAGGATTGAGTGTCAATCCGGAATCCTTTTAACCAAGGGTTAAGAACAAACATTTTCAGGAATATTTACCATTCCTGAACTAGTCCCCAGGGATCCGCCTGTCTACAAGCTCAAGGATTATGATGGCGAAAACATTATAGGCTCCTTTTACGATGCAGAGTTGCAAAAGATTCGAGGTATGGACGTCTTCAGGATTGAAAAGATTTTGGCAAAAAATATCTGTAGAAAAAAGCATATTTTGGTGAAATACGGCTTTCAGTTTAAAAAAGTTTAACAGTTGGATCCCGCGAAAGCTAAATACTAAAGACATTAAATACTGAGAATCAAAAATAGTATTTCATTCACGGTCTGCTCACAATGAAGAGAAAAAGGCTTTTACGTTGTACTAAGCAATTCTTCCCAGGATGTTTTCCCTAATAATGCCATCGCTTGAATTTACCATCAAATTAGCACCAATTGTTGAACTACAGGGCCCCTGGGAAGTTGGATTGGCCGAAATTCAGTATTCGCACACCTGGAAAACCCTAGACAAACCGGATAATGACTATGTTGGTGAATCCGCTAATAGCTAAATTTTATACTATTCCCGCGGGCTATTACTCTAAGCGTCGAAAGTGGCAGACAAGATGAATGAAGTGGTAACGAAAGATTCAAAATTCTTGGAGGCCCGTTCAGCAGACTCTACGATAACGGAAAACAACATGAAATTTCGCTACAGCGCTCTAAAGCAAAGATTCTATTTCTCAAACGCTGTGAAGCATTAAACTCTGCATGTCAAGGGGCAATTAGGGAGGATTCCTGAAGCTCCTTACCCGTGGATATCGGAACAGGGTTTTATTCCTTGTATGCGCTACAACGACATTGTGTCTCACCAAAGAGTCGGAGACAGCTTCGTCCCTCTCTCTGAGATGCGTGCATATTGAGGATGAGATGAATAAGATTACCACAATCACCTCACGATAGGCTACTCTACGTTCCGGTCAGCAAGAATCAGTTTGATACTTTGACCATTGAAATAAAGACGGATCAGAACAAAGTGGTTCCATTTCAGTTTGGCAAGGTCATAGTCAAGTTACATTTCAGACCCTCCAAGAGGTGTATACACGACTAATACAGAGATGAGGACCTTACCTGGACCCTAGCCCATATGTGCAATATTATGAAGCCCAAGCCAGTAACGGACTCCCTAGTTCTCTCTGGGGCCCCAGTGATGTACCGGCTCTGGGATCGGAGGGATATTTCGAGGCTATTTAGAAGAGCTTTGCCTCTCTTGAAAAGAGGATTCAAATTCTCAAACCACACATTAAATCAGCTGCTAAGAATATTGTCAAAGACGCTGGTGGCTGGAGCCATGTCAGGAGGCGATGACTCGAGGAAACGAAGAAAATCAAGCTGGGGCAGGTCCTAATAGCGATGGGAAAAACTAAGCAGTAAGAGACCTCCCAGGGTCACGCGTGCAGGCTTGTCAGCTTTTACTTCATTTTCTTCTCTCCACTACAAGGATGAGTCCCGTGACCACAGAAAAAAATTGGAAAACATTTTTAACTCAAAATGTCTTTTGTTCAGCGAATATCTCAAGTGTAATTGAGAATCAGAACTGGACTTGTTTACGATTACCCTATACTCAGATCTACATCTACGCCGAAATTGCCCTCTCTCAGCTCTATCCTGGTCTCCCCACTTGGAGTTTCTGATTACCAGTAATGGGGAAGACTCCACTTGGACCCTGAATAACACGCTTCACACCGTCCGATACAAAATCGTCAATGCCGACGGAACTAATCCACCCCCGTGGCCAAGGTGGCCTTTGTTAAGTATCCGATAGCCGCTTTATTTTCTGATGGATGTAACCCTGGGAGATCGCTAATATCTCAGAATTCCAACCTTTACCCGTATAGGGCCCTTTTTGAGGGATTGTTAAATTACAGCAGTGAAACTCTCAAGTTCCAATTTGATACGGGTCTTTTTTACAAAGACTACGCCAACTAACATGAAAACACAACCTTGGACGGACCCGAGGAGGGGTTCAAAAAAAAGAAACTGATATCTGGCCCAGGTAAGATGGTAGAACTCCTCGGATCTATTCATTCCGACCTATTTTTCAAGAAAAATTAATTCTAAAACGGGGTGAACGTCTGAATAAAAAATGGTGCGGAGCAAAATGGAATTCTGTCTGATGTCCGGAGAGGCCGAGGTTAGAAAGTAAACATTTTATCCTCAGCTCTTTTTGTCAAGAAAGTTAGTTTCAGCGCTGAAATTGGGTCACGCACATGCTCTCACGCCAAGCGCCAGGTACCCCGTGGAAAGAGAGTATATGATAGTTCTCAGCTTCACGGCCGGGATACGGGTGAGTAATCAGGAGAACCTGTTCTTGGGACAATTACCCAAGTGCGTGGTCCTAGGCATGGTGGATAATAATGTCTTTTCCGGGATTACGTAAACCCTTCAATTCAAAGCACAACCATGTGGGAATTCCTGGCCTTGTATTTGAACGAAGAACAGATTCTCGCCATGACCATTTTCAACCAATTTTACTAATGACACCACATTTCCCGAATATTACAACCGCGTGTGTTGGCCACCGGAAAGCACTTGAAAGACCTGCCTCTGGCCTTCAGCTGTTCTTGAATTCTCCTAAGGTTACACCATTTGCCTTGAGTTTGACTCCCAATCAAGAATCGGAGACCATTTCTCATTGATGAAAACTAGGGAACATAGGATTTGAAATCCGTTTGGCAGCCCCTACCCAATACTGTGAATCTAATAGTGTGCATGCTGGTCTTTGACAACATTATTGAAATAAACCAGAGAAGAAATATACTTTATGATTACTAAAAGCCACGAACACCCTGCCGATCAACGAATTTATGTCCAGTAATCCGTACACAGAAAATGTATTTTCACAGAGGTATTTGGCGTCTGACTAACAGCAGAGGCAGAAGCCCGCCTGGCGGATGGTTTGAAACTCTCTAGACCATAATTCCGTCTGGGTAACGTTTCTCTATGAAACACAAACTCTCCCATTCCATTTCCAGTGGCTTGTATTAGGGTGATCGACATTTTCTGTAAAACTATTTCTGGTATATTTCTTTTGATTTATCCGAGCACTTTTCAAAATCTCATCATACACCTGTCTCGTTCTGGGGTACTAGGGCATCTTTGAGTGCCTCCGACAGCTCATCCTTGCTCTCTGACAGGCATCAGTATCAGAGACCAGTTTCTTTATCTGCTTTTTCACAAAGGTAAGGTATCTTTTGCAAGGAACGGTTATATAAAGTTTTTTACTTTTTGCATCGGCAGCTCAGATCATCGGAATTTCAGTATGAGTTTCATTTGTTTATCCAGTTCACTTTCTGTAGCGCTTAAAATGGTCGTTGGAAGGTGTGGGTTTTCCCACTAAGCCATTTGTTGTTGAGGGACCAGGTACATCTTACTTATATTCCATATTTATACTCTCGAACCTATTAAACTAGTAATGAAAGGTGGAAGCCGCAGCTAAACAAGGCTCAGAGAAAACCTCCTTTCTGATTTAAAAGGGCTTTTTTCTTTTTAACGGTCAGTTTTTTATCGCAGAGTTTAACAGCGCAACAATGCTTCTTCAGCAACTTGAACTGTCTGGAAGTCAGGGGAACATGGCCTTTTAAAGTATTGAGAGATATTTCAGCCAGAGCATAAATGAAATCGTCAGGAGCCTCACTCAGCATCACTTTTCTTCGGTGACAGGAGACCCTATGCATGGTCTTGAGCAGAGGGAGATTTCTTTTTATTCTGCACGACATGCCGTCTCTTTCTCAAATACAGTAATCCCTCGCATATCAGCATACCGAAGTTTCAATGGATTTACTCTATCGCGTTTGCAAATATAAGCATATCTAAATATATATCACGGTTTTTTCACTGGTTACAGATTTCTGCGAGACAATGGGTCTTTAATTTATGGTACATGCTTCCTCAGTTTGTTTGCCCAGTTGATTTCATACAAGGGACGCTATTGAAGGATGGCTTAGAAGCTACCCAGTCAGAGCATGTATTACATATTAATAAAAACTCCTCAATGCTATAAGATATGCTTCCAGCGGTGCTTGATTGTTTGCTTTTCTCTGTCCTCTATCTCACCTCTCTCTGACATTTCTCTGCTGAAGCGGAGGGGTGTGAGCAGAGGTGCTCTTTGCACAGAAGCTATTTGCCTAGTGGATACGAGGGCGACACTTCTAAGAATGCACCGTAATCTTGGTGCTTCCAAAAGCACACTTATTGATTTTTGATAGTTTGCTTTAATCTTGCCTCTCTGACTCTCTGCGTTCTCTGCGCCTGACGGAGAGATGTGAGCAGAGGTGCTGTTTGCTTAGAAGATACTGACGCTCACTCTACAAAAGCCGATTGTATTGTGGTGCTTCGCAAACTTAAAAGCACACATATTGATTTTTGATTATTTGCTTTTCTTTCGCGATCTCTCTCTCTCTCTCTCTCTCTCTCTCTCTCTCTCTCTCTCTCTCTCTTCTGGAGCAGAGAATTTCAGAGAGATATATTTGCATTCTTTTAATTGTGAGAAAAGAACTGTCATCTCTGTCTTGTCATGGAGCACAGTTTAAACTTTTTGACTAAAGGGTATTTCATGTCTAGAGGGCTCTAATAATAACAGTGTGGGAGAGTTTATATAGGGCTTAAAATATATAAAAATAACTATACAAACATATGGTTTCTACTGCGGATTTTCATTTATAGCAAGGAGGTTCTAGAGCATAACCCTTGATCGAGGAGAGGATTACTGTACTGGAAAATAGCACATCTTTATCTTTTCGGCGTACGCGCCAGGCCAGTCGGAGAAACAATCCAGTACATAAACGAAATTTCATCAGGCGTCACAGGCTTTCAGATCCACCAACAGATAGCAATAAGGAGTCGCGTAAGCGTCCTCAAAATCCTCAAGAAAATTTCACCTACCGAGGTACATTTGTAGCTAAATTGGTGATTTGCAGCTTACATCTCTAGGGTTTTAAAAGGGTGATGTAATTGGCATTCGTTTTATCATTCTACTTTCTTGCCTTTTTCTTGTCTCCAGGAAGGAGTCCAGGTGCTCCAAGGCTATGAAGGAGTCCGCGTGTGCTGCAAGCTAGAGTCTATTGAGAGTATTGTAGTTTTTCTGTAGTGTAGAGATTTACATTAAAAAATACATTTTGCTCTCTTAAAACTTGGGTTTTGGTTACCTATAAAGAACCGTGTAGAATTTTAAAGCACTTCCCTTTAGAAGGGTTTTGCTTTTTAAATACATACAAAGAGCAAAAGTAAGCTAGGTGTTTGGAAGTCACGCTTTGGAAAAGTTAGCCTTTGTACTTATTCTTTTTCTTGTTATCTGTATTTAGATTATGGTAGCGGGGTAGAAAGCAGCAGTAGCGCTGATACTCGGCATTTTATAAATAAATAACGCGTCGTCGTAACAGCGATTCCTTAGTTTGAAGAAAAAAAAGGCCGGCTAACTTCAAAGCAGTAAAGGTGGAAACTCAGTAGTGCCAGGTAAGCGGCCTCGTTAAGACACCGATCAGGCACAAGGATCAGTAGGAGCAAATAAGGTAGTAAAGTTTTATTTATTTGTTTATTTTAGATTAAACAGTCCTTAAGCGGTCCAGAGCTTGGGAGGATACTTAGTTAAGTGGGCGACGAAGCGTATTATTGCTTGGATTTCACCATTAATGCGGGAATACCACAAACCAGTGCGGGAGTGAAGAGCTTATACCATTAAGAAGGCATAGAAGCTAGAAGAGACAAGAGAAAGTAAAGTTAACCTCATAGAAGGCAAACAGCAGGCAGCTACAAGGAGGGAGAACAGTACACAGGAGTTTAAGGGGAAAGGTGTAAAATATCTGTAGCAGATCTTAGGTATTTTGCATTTAAGTTAAGGAGCAGCTGAAAGAAGAAGAAATTTCTGCTGAGTACAGTTAAGGCAGCTTAGTAATCCCCGTCAAATTTTAATAAGAGATAATTGCAATGCAAGTCCTGTTGGATGTTGGACTTTTTAGATGATAGTTTGGAAGAGCCAGTTGTCTATAGAATTTCATCTGCCACCAAGAGATCTCCAGCTGATCCAGCACCTGAGCTCAGAATTCAGCTGAACTGGAGGAGGAGTTGGCTGACCTCTCGTTGTAATATAGAGGGTGGGCGGGACTTGGCCCCAGGTGTCCTTTAGAGATAGTGTACCCCTAAGGTGGCGGGAGGAGATTCGAACCAGACAGGTAGGGAATAGGTGGGTCCTGATGCATAAGGCATAAGGTAAAGTGTATTACACTGTCCGGGGCATCAACCCCAAATTAGAAGTGCTCCTAACCCGTTGCTCCTGGCCGGGCTGGGCCGGTGACCTCTGATAATTCTGAGGTGTGGGATGGGGCTGGCGGGCTCAGGAGGCAGTTCCCAAAAGAGGTAGTGATAGTTGGGGACTCAATCATTAGGGGGATTAGGCGCGGAGTGTGCTCCAGAGAGAGAGTCTAAATGCGGTGTATTTACCTTCCTGGGAGCACAGGTGGGAGACCTCCCTGGAATTGGATAGGCTCTTGGCCAGGCGGGGGTGGATCCAGTTGTCATTGTCACGTTGGGACAAATGACATACGCATAAAGGAGTAGTCCTGTCAGTTCTCGATCCAAATTCAAAGAGTTAGGTACCAGAAGCTGAGGCAGGGCAGCAAGGTAGTCTTCTCGAGTTCTACTGTGCCGCGCCAGTCAGAGTGATTGAGGAGATTAGAAGGCTTAACGCGTGGCTCAAATCTTGGGTACGGGTAGAAGGTATAGGTTTATGCAGGGCATTGGGACTCCTTTTTGAAACAGATGGGACCTATTCGCGTGACGGAGTTACATCTGAACGGAGAGGCATAATGTATTGGGGAGGCGTGTGTATTCATGTAGGCTAATTGAGGATTATTTTAAGCCTCAGGAATGGGGGCAGGGAGTTTAGGACAGGCCAGATTTAGATCTATACATGAAGAACAAACAATGGTGTAGAAATAAAAATACATAGTAATGTAAATTTTAAAGCAAACACGTAAAAGATAGAAGGATTAACACATTAAATAGAACACTTGTAATGCTAGAAGTATCAAAAATATCAAAAAGGTAAGTGAGTTGGAGTTGTATGTAGCAGAGCACAATTATGATATTATAGCAATAACGGGAAACCTGGCTAAATAACAAGAATGGTGATAAGTGCTAACTGGGGGTATACATTTTTTAGGAAGGATAGACAGAACAGAAAGGAGGTAGGGTTTGCTGTTTATGCAAACAGAATTAAGTATAAAGTCATCTTCAGTTGGATAGTAGGCCCCATCTTAATTGACACATGTGGCTTAGCCTGGAAATATTAGGGGAAAGGTCTCATTTTAGGAGTGTGTTATAGACCACCAATTCAGACAGTATTTTCAACACACATCTTTTTAAGTAATATCAAAGGCAAGTTTACAGGGGATAATATAGTCATGGGGACTTTAATTATCCAAATATTAACTGGGGATAACCTTACAGATGGAGGAGCACAAGGCAGGAGTTTTAAGTAATCATGACTGTTTTTAAAACAGCATATTAAAAGAAAACTTACCAACAAGAGGTGAAGCCTATCTGGATTTAGTATTCTGTAATAATCAGGATAAATTGAGGAGGTGTAGAGGTGGATTGAACCACTAGAGGGCAAAATTGTGACCATAATGTAATACAATTCTCAGTATTTTGTAAGGAGTACCTTAGATGCAAAGACTAAAATTGTTAAGTTGAACTTTAGTAGGGCTAATTTTGAGCAGATCGACAAAGTCTAAGTAGGATAAACTGGGATAAGCTTTTAAATGTGGAGACAGTGGAGGAGCAGTGGAACAGGTTTAAAAATGTGTTACATGTAATGCAGGACAGATACATACCTAAACTTGGAAGTAATAGGAAACTAAACAAATCTCCACGATGGATTAATAAAGATTTAAAAAGAAGTTGCAAAGGAAAAACTGCTGTATAAGGCATATAAGACTAATGACTGCTGCCGAGGCATGAGAAAATGAGGGCAACCATTAAGAAGGATATCAGAGGCTAAAAGACAGTTGGAGAATATAGCAGATAAGAAGAAGACCCCAAGAGATTCTTTCAGTATTTTAGTAAGTTAAAAAAGAACAGTTAAGGAGGAGGTCAAGTTCATCAGGAATAGTAAAGGGAATTAAAAGATACAGACAATGAAATAGCAGATGCCCTAAACTTACATTTTTCACAGAGGTGTTTACAAGTGAGCAAGTGGATAACCTGCCAGAGGTAAACACAACTACTTAGGAGGTACTGAGGGATTTGGAAATTGTAGAGGGAGAAGTGCTGCTCAGATTAAATAAGATGAAATCAAACAAATCATCCAGGCCCAGATAATATTTATCCTCGTGTTCTTAAGGAGGCTAGTGAGTACATATATAAACCATTGACACATATTTTTAGGAAGTCACTGTGCACTGGAGAGATTCCAAAGGACTGGAAAATGGCAAATATCATCCCATTATATAAAAGGGGTGACAGGGCAGATCCAAGCAACTATAGGCCAGTAAGCTTAACATGCATCACAGGAAAATTTAATGGAAGGAATTATTAAGGATAAGATTGAGCAACACATGGCAAGGACAGGAGTTATTCTGAACAGTCAGCATGGGTTCAGAAGAGGGAGGTCGTGTTTTACTAACATGTTGGAATTCTATGAGGAGGCAACAAAAGGAATACAATCAAAGTGGAGCTTATGATATTATTGATCTGGACTTTCAGAAAGCATTTGATAAGGTGCCACATGAGAGGTTGGGCATCAAGTTAAAAGAAGTGGGAGTTCAGGGTGATGTTTTTAGATGGGTGCAGAATTGGCTCAGAACACAGGAAGCAGAGGGTGATGGTGCGAGGAACCTCATCAGAACTGCGATGTTAAGAGTGATTGTTCCACAAGGGTCAGTGCTAGGGCCGCTGCTATTTTTAATATATATAAATGATTTAGATAGGAATATAAGTAACAAGCTGGTTAAGTTTGCAGATGATACCAAGATAGGTGGATTAGCAGATAATTTGGAATCCGTTATATCATTACAGAAGGACTTGGATAGCATACAGGCTTGGGCAGATTTGTGGCAGATGAAATTTAATATCAAGTAAATGTAAAGTATTACACATAGGAAGTAAAATATTAGGTTTGAATACACAATGGCGGTCGAAAAATCGAGAGTACACCTTATGAGGGAAGGATTTAGGAGTCATAGTGGACTCAAGCTATCAACTTCAACAGTGTTCAGAAGCCATTAAGAAGGCTAACAGAATGTTAGGTTATATAGCTTGCGATCTGTAGAGTACAAGTCCAAGGAGGTTATGCTCAACCTTTATAATGCACTGGTGAGGGCCTCATCTTGAGTACTGCTGTGCAGTTTTGGTCTCCAGGCTACAAAAGGACATAGCAGCACTAGAAAAGGTCAGAGGAAAGCGACTAGGCTGATTCCAGGTCTACAGGGGTTGAATTATGAGGAAAGATTAAAAGAGCTGAGCCTTTACAGTTTAAGCAAAAGAAGATTAAGAGGTGACATGATTGAAGTGTTTAAAATTATGAAGGAATTAGTACAGGTGGATCGAGACTTGTATTTTTAAAATGAGCTCATCAAAGAACACGGGGACACAGTTGGAAACTTGTTAAGGGTAAATTACGCACAAACAGTTAGGAAGTTTTTCTTTACACAAAGAGCGAATAGACACTTGGAATAAGTTACCAAGTAGTGTGGTAGACAGTAAGACGTTAGGGACTTTCAAAACTCGACTTGATGTTTTCTTGGAGGAAGCAAGTGGATAGGACTGGCGAGCTTTGTTGGGCTGAATGGCCTGTTCTCGTCTAGATTGTTCTAATTCTAATTCTAAAAAATAAATTTTGGACCAAGTAAATGATGGACAAATTCCTGTGATGAGTATATTTTGTGAAGGCCCTCTCTATCTCTTGGCTATGGCTCGCCTGTTCCATCAAAGTAAATGACGATCACTAAGTTAACTCAATCAGGCGTAGTTCATGACACTTAAGGAAGCAGGTAACCCCTCCAAAATTGGATTTTGGGAAATCGGGCTAATAGTTCATCGTACAGAGGCTGCCAGCAGCTATAAACAGACTACATATTGTCAGAAAGACAGAAAGCACATGGTCTGTGTGCTCCAAAAGCTTTCACACATAATGGTCTTTGCCGAAGACAGGGAGAGGGTCCGAGACTATTTTTGAGAAAGTGCTGAAGTTTACATAAAGCCCTCTTTGAAGTATCCATAGGGAGAAAAAGTAGAAACCGGGCAAGAGAACCCTTTTGTTGTACACCACTCTGGATCTTTTGCCAGGTGGGCGATTTTAAAACATCAGGGTCGCATTGCATTATGAATCTACGTACCATGACGTGCTAGCATGAGATTCTGACACACACTAAACTATGCACTAGATCCATTCACAAAATATAGAGTTTACCTCTTGAACCGTTTGGTGATTGGGAAGTAATACCCTTTACTTTCATGCAGACCTTGCCTTGCTGCCTTTGAGCGTTTATGCAGCGTGCGTTTTTTGGATCCCAGAAACAAATTGCTTCAATGTAGTCATCCAGGATCTGGATTCAGTGGTAGGTACGCCTAAGTAATCCACCCCGGTGTGTACTGTCCAGCGGGCTGTAGAAGGTAAGCAGGTCTGTATCATGATACAGAATCCTGCAGTCCTAAAGCGATAAAGCAGTGTTACAATTCTAAGGGCATGGGCGTGGTGAAAGCAGCGATCACCACATTGTAGGATCAGGTAGAATATATCGTCATCCGCATACCTCTACTGCACTGAGCGATTTGTGCTGACAAAGCCAAAATAGGAGACCCGATACATGTCTGAGAACAGGTAATTGAAGAATTCTTTGGTGTGTTTAACAAACATCTTGTTCAGTTGGTTGAGGCTTGTGACCGAATTTTCCCCAAAGAGAATTCAGAAATAACTTGGAAATTTGTCTCTTGGCGGATTGGAGGCTATGTTTTCACGCTCCGATAATCGCCTTCTTTTAAGAAAGAGTCATCAACATAACGCTGCCGGGGCGCTTTGTCCCCAGCCCAAGATAGCCAGCCAGAGGCCTCCTGTTTGCCTTTCAGATGAATTTTGATGTAATCAGAAAATAAATCTGTGGTACTCTGTTAGTAGTCCATATCTCATGAATTTTTAAAACTTTGTACCTTGATCTAATGCCTTGATTATTTCGACGCTGCCCCAGGTTCCTGTTAAAGACCTTTCCCGATCATTGTACGGCAAAGGCCAGTGGATGTCTGGGTTTCTGCACACGTCTGGCACAGAACAACATCAATTTATTCAAATTTTTAAAGGGAGGACGGAAAATACAAATTCGAGGACTAGTATGGTGATTGTCCTGCGGTGGGTTTGACCTGCCTAAGGTTTGTTCCTGCCTTGTGCCCTGTGTTGGCTGGGATTGGCTCCAGCAGACCCCGTGACCCTGTATTCGGATTAAGCGGGTTAGAAAATGGATGGATGGATAGTATGGTGATTTTAATGAGCCCAAAGTATTATAATGACGACGCGACCACCACCACTGGCCAGGGGACAGAAAAACAAACTCAGACGGCTGGAAAAAAAAAATCTGTAGGGATTCCAGACCATGAGACCGCCCAGTCCCTCTGGGCATTCTACCTAACGTAAATGAAACAGTCCTCTTTGGATTTAGGGGTTCTCACGGAAGGGCTTGATGATGATGGTCCGTGAGACTTCTGCCTTTTAATACATCCATCATTGTTGGAGGTGCGCAGGCCACCACCACAAAGAAACTGGAAAAAGAAACAGAAAGAGAGTAGGGGTCAGTACGATTTTAGAGCCACCATGAATAGTTATTTTGGGAAATTGAACATATAGAGTATCAGGATTAAGTTAAATTAAGTTAAATTGAAGTTATAGAAAGGCCATGTTAAAGTAATGTGTGTTCAGCAGTGTTTTAAAGTGCTCTACTGTATCAGCCTAGCGAATTCCTATTGGCAGGCTATTCCAGATTTTAGGTGCATAGCAGCAGAAGGCCGCCTCACCACTTCTTTTAAGTTTTGTTCTTGGAATTCTAAGGAGACACTCATTTGAGGATCTGAGGTTACGATTTGGAATATAAGGTGTCACATTCGATATATAAGATGGGGGAGATTATTTAAGGCTTTATAAACCATAAGCAGTATTTTAAAGTCATTCCTGAATGACACAGGTAACCAGTGTAGTGACATTAAAACTGGAGAAATGTGTTCAGATTTTCTTTTCCTAGTTGG
>NW_024378796.1:0-5681 GCF_016835505.1 Polypterus senegalus
CATTTTATATTTAGGTCTCACTATATAATGTTTTTAATGTCTACCTATCTTGTTCTTCATATCTACCTATAACTGTATAGTGCAGGGGTGCCCACACTTTTTCGGCTTGCGAGCTACTTTTAAAATGACCAGGTCAAAACTATCTACTTACATTAAAAAATATATATATATATATATATATATATATATATATGTGTGTGTGTGTTTTTGTGTGTCCTTGTGCCCTGTGTTGGCTGGGATTGGCTCCGGCAGACCCCGTGACCCTGTATTCGATTCATATATATATATATATATATATATATATATATAGAGAGAGAGAGAGAGAGAGAGAGAGAGAGAGAGAGAGAGAGAGAGAGAGATAAAATAGCATTCGAAGTCTGAATCACAATCTGATTATATGGGTGCACCTACCAGGTAACGCTTGTGGTTGGTCTGCAAGTAAGCAAACATCCGCCATCGGTGCCCTCTCAGTTGTGAGTAGCAGATCATCAAATGTTGAACAGTTAACTGTCAAATAATGCAGAGTATACGCTACACGTGTTTTGCCCTTTTTGGGCTCAACAGGCGTACGCACTCCACTGCACCCCTCATCGGGGATCGAACCTCGGATGTCAGACAAAGCGCCGATTGTGATATTGTAAGAAAAAAAAATCCAATTCCACATTCAGCCCATACCCTCCCCAAACATTTTTTTTTTCCAATTCCTTCTTTAGTCGATATAAATTGGAAGGCTAATTAAATCACTTAGATAGCAGGAGTTTTGCAGTAACGCGCGCGTTTGATCGTGCGTGCGGGATGACCAGTGTGTTAGAAGAGAAGAGATCTTAGACTGGCCGCACTGTATGTCAATCAAGTGGCAAATGCTATAGGGAGGATATATGATAGACTAAAGTTTAAAAAAAATTTTTTTTGAATGCAACGCGTTTTACCTGCACTACCTTTGCGATCTACCGGTCGATCACGATCGATGCATTGGGCACCCCTGTTATAGTGCATTTTATATTTAGTTATCACTATATAATGTTTATGTCTACATATCTTGTCTTTCATATCTACCTGTCACTATATAGTGCCTTCCATATCTACCTACAACTGTATAGTGCATTTCACATTTAGCTGTCACTACAGAGTGCATTTCATATCTGCCTGTCTTGTCTTCACTATATAATGCCGTTGATATTTAGTTATCACTATATAGTGTTATTATGTCTACCTATCTTGTTCTTCATATCTACCTGTCACCATATGGTGCCTTTCACATTTATCTATCGCTATATAGTGCATTTGATATTTTTTTTATGTCTAACTATCTTGTCTTTCATATCTACCTGTCACTATATAGTGCCTTTAACATTTATTTGCATAGTTCCTTTCATATCTAGCTATCTAGTTGGCGGATTTATTAGTTGATTCTTATGAGCTCCTTTCACTAACAACATGCTAACACAAGCGGGTTGGTGGCACACGAGTGGGCAGCATTGCAAGCTCCTGTCCAGTCCCATGATGCCCCTTCACACCCCTGTTGGCACCAGGCTGGTATTCAGTCCTTGATGACCTCAAGTGCCTACCAAGGTGGGCTTCAGTCCTCAAAGGAGAATCATTGTGGTGACACTTTGTACGTTTGTAATGTCAAACTTTGCATATTTCTGACAGTAAAGGAAAAGAAAAACACAGCAGATTTAAAAGGCTCACATTTCCAGTCATGCTAAGATGTGCCTGAAAAGATGCCAGCAGCCTGTCCTCACATCCTGGCAGCCCAGTCAAAGCCAGGCAGGTCAGAGCTGCAGGTATGCGGTGACCATATGTCCTCTCACCTTGTCACTGACCTTCACAAGGCAGCTGGACCTTAATCTGATTGCTGTCACATGCAGCTGGCACACAAAGGGCGCTATGCACCGTCAGGCTACAGAGCATCAGTCAGGTAAAGGCACCAACCAAAGTGTGCCCTACCAGCTATGTATTTCAGGGTGGCGGGTCACACTGTAGTCCCACAGTTTGGCATTTTCCCTGGCTTATCCACCAGGGAGCAGGTACCTTTTGTGGCAGCAATGGATGCAATGCAGGAAGCAGTCTTGGGTAGGGTGAGGAGAGCAACAGCGCTGGGTGCACCAAGGACCATTTAGCCTGTGTCTGACTGGGCTGGGCACAGCACATTAGATTCAGAAGGAGAAGAGATTTGTGAAGCGGTTGGCACGGCATTCCATTTGAGACTGACAGTCGGTTAAAGGCCCATTTGCATTTGACGCATCTGAATGGCCGCTAGGGTGAGCAAATTTCTTTATCAGTCCTGGCACATGAACCCTCACGTTGGTGGCTGGGTGCCTCCAGAATTTTGCAAGGACTTTTCACACTTCCCTCATGAAGCCTGAGCACTGGTCATTTAGTAGTGATGTGCAATGGACGAACAAACAAGTTCTTTTGTACCTGTGTTGGTCCCTGAGCGAACTTACTGCTTCACGAATCATTTTGAGCAGCGTTTCTCAACCTTTAAGTATTTGTGACCCGAGTTTACATAATAGTTTTAATCGCGCCCCCCCTAACGTTTTTTTGAAACCCTAATAAAATGTATTCCTATATTTTTTACTGCCGATACACCGCTACAAGTTTTATTATACATACTTAACTTTCATCGACATTTTCTAACTCTGTATTTATTTTTATAGTATCAGAATCTATATATATATATAATTCATTAAGGCAAGACACCCATGGAAAGCACGGCGCAAGGGGCGTGGATTCACTAAGCCGCCGACAAGTAAGATACCTATGGCGCACGCAGGATGGAGCCACGCCCACCAACTCCAAGACCATTGGATACGATGACAACTTCGCAGAGCCACGGCCACCAACTTCGGGCGACGACACAGAAAGAACGGCGTCATTTATATTCGTCTGTCGTAGAGGCCTCATGTACCTCCGAGCCACCTTGACTGTTCATAGAGGCATGTTTCTCGCGGAGGTGAGTCGCCATATGCAGCGTGTAAAACAGTTTACGAGGGGTATCCTTAAAACATTCCTTTACAACTGAGGTTAAAACACAAAGAAGTAAGCAGTCTTTAAAAACCAATAAGCCCTGTGCCTCTGTTTCATTACCGTCTCACCTGCTTCACCAATGCAGGCCCTGCAACAGTCGAGACGCTCTGTCAGCAGCTGACCTTCTCTGTGCCTGACCGGTTCACGCAGAAGCAGCACGAGAGAAAGCCGCGCCAGAGACAGACAGAGGCACACACACACAGGCAGCTGGTGGGCGGGTCTCCGTGAGTTTCTCTTGCGAGCGGGCACTTGACCAGGCGGCGTGTATGCTTCGAGAACGATGGTGGACGCTGCAGGACTATCTAAGAAGAGTCATGTTTGTCATGGATGTGAATCGCTGTATGCAGCGTGTAAAACAGTTTCCGAGGGGTTTCCCATGCGTCCTCTTCACTCACAGACAATTTATATGTTGCTCTCTTCAGAGTTCCATCTTTTCATTCACTTTCTGTTGTTTCCTCAAACCCTCCCTTTTTAGACAACTGTGTCTTTCCAGAAGTGTTCAACCATCAATAAATAATCATGTGGTGTTTGTTATGCTGCGGGTTCACTATTGTGTTGTATTTTGCTCTCTCCAGAGTTCCATCTTTTCATTTGCTTACTGTTGTATTCTCACACCAACCCGTTTTAGACAACCGTGTCTTTCCAGAAGTGTTTAGCATTCAATAAGTAATTATGCATGACATTGGCGTGTGTCTACCAGTGGGTAAGCCGTTGAACCCCATTCGGGCTGCAAACCGTGGAATTCCCACTAAGTGCGACTCCTACGCTCCCACTGGTTGCGTCCCAACCCTTTGTGCACACCCCCCTCCTACCGTGGTCGGGTGTCTTGGTGGATTATATTTAGAAAAGCGGCCAACGACTCAAGTGACGAGTTGGAGGTGGGCACATGAGCGGGCAGTGCATACTGAACGAGAATTCAGCAGACTAGCATGGCGGAGGGAGCTGAATGGGCGTCCTTCTCCTCTCAGCTGTAGACCCCCATCCCTCCGTCTGGCAGGAGAAGCGCGATTGCGTCCGCCAGTTTCCAGTCACGGACGATTGTGTGTTGCTTCGTTCCGTGCATTGTTACAATGTTGCTTTTCTTGCTGATTTATTACATTAACGATTTTTCAAATGTTAATTTTCTCCCTGTGCTTAAAAATCATTAAAAAACCGGCCTGATTATGCGGCGTGTGGTACGCCGCGGGTTGGCTAGTGTAGTTGAACTCTTTCAGGGCTGATGTTGACTTTTGTCAAAAGGAGGACTTGACAATGGTAATCAACTGTAACAAAACCCACCATTGTTGGACTCTCGATGCTAGAAGGAAAGTTAATTGGTTTGACCGAGATTCCCTGCACTCTCATGAGTAGCAAAGCACAACGGCAAAAATTGCACTGGCGTCTGGCGAGAGATCAAAGCGAATGTGTAAAGCAAAATACTCCGTGTTGTCTATTATCTCTGATCTGGACTATAACTTGTTGGACTCAGGTTTTGATACAAGAGATTGAAGATGAATGTGAGGCTTCAGCTGATCGGTCCCCAGCTAGTCGTGGTACTGACAATGTTCACCTGGGAGGACTGCCACTTAACAATGATAAGAGGTAGATACCAGACTGCAATGCACTGTGAATGCATCCCAGCCACGCAAAGACAGCCTGGCAGCAAGCAAGCCGCACATTCTTGTCAAACTGACAGCCACAGCATGCAGCAACAGACGTTTAACGTTGACTTCTGAGTGAAACCATTGCTTTTTGGAAAAAATATTCAGCCCTCAAAGAGTTAAGTTAATTTGTTCTGATTTCAATAGATGTGATTTTCATATTTTCGATCACCCACAGGTTGAGGACTGCCGGTTTTGACGCATGCGCAGTGCGGGCTACGTTTTATACACCACTAGCAAAAAACCCGCGATTCGCAGCGGATAAGTAGTGAAAAAAAAGGTAACGTTTTAAAAATAACGTAACATGATTGTCAATGTAATTGTCGTAGGCTTATTTTAGTATTGAGAATGATGAGTATGATTGTAAATGTTATATAGGAGAAATACACATTTTAGGATGTAAGGATCTCTTTGTAAACAACGCTTGAAGTTCTGCCCTCGGGCTGTAAAATGTCTGCTGAGCTGACTCTTGGCGTGCAGTTGGCCATGTGAGGAGCCATCTTGTGTCAAGTCAATGCCGACCTTTTTTAGAGTCTGGCCCTGTGACTCATTTATTGTCATAGCGAAGCAGACCCTTACTGGAAATTGGAGGCGTTTGAACTGGAAAGGGAGGTCAGAGGGTATGAGAGGGATGCGAGGGATAAATACAGTCTTCTCTGAGCCTGTTTCAGTGAAGACAGTTGCCTCAATGAGGTGCAGAGATTCGATCTAAAGCCTGGTGCCATTACAAAGTTTTGGTGGTTGTAAGTTTCGTAGTACAGCGGTGGAGTAAACGAAAAGGCAGGAGTCACCAGCAGGCAGACGTGAAGCAAGGTGAACAAGAACAGGCTTGAAGCGGTGGAGTAAAGAAGAAGGGAGCAGTGAGTACGATGAACAGCTGAGGACAGTAAGGAAGCGAGTGAGGAGGCACATGAGCACGGGATGTCGTTAATGTATATAGGCAGGGAGCCAACCACGTGGTAGGTGTGTGGAAAAAATGAAGGAGGACCGGGGGTGGCCCTTGTGTGT
>NW_024378797.1:0-24688 GCF_016835505.1 Polypterus senegalus
TTGCAATCGCCACTGACCCACTGGCAGTTCACTATCGAAATGCTTATGAGATAAAGGGGATTATCAGAAAAGGACTTGAACAGAAAATCTCTCTATATGCAGATGATATGGTATTGTATACATCAGGCTCACAAAATACCCTGCCTGCAGTCTTAACAGCACTAACAGAATTTCAAAAGATTTCTGGTCTCATAATTAATTTGAATAAAAGTGTGCTCTTTCCAGTGAATTGTCAAGCACAAATATTAAATTGAACACCTTCCCTTTTATCATTTCAGATCAGTATAAACATCTATGGGTAAACATCACAAGTAAACATAAAGCTCTTTATCAACAAAATTTTGCCATCTGTATGGAAAAAAATTAAGCAAGACTTGCATAGATGGTCAACCCCTTTATCTCACTTTAGCTGGAAAAATTAACATTGTTAAGATGAATATTCTCCCTAAGCTTCTCTTTTAATTTCAAAACATTCCAATATACATCAATAAATCCTTCTGTAAGAAATTAGATTCGACCATAACCACATTTATTTGGAATTCAAAACAACCAAGTATCCAAAGAGCGATCCTACAAAGTATCAGGAGGCAGAAGGTGGCATGGTTCTACATAACTTTCAGTTTTATTACTGGGCAGCAAACATACAAACTATAAAAACCTGGGCCTGGACACAAATAGATGAACATATACAGTACAGGCTTGGTCCGCAATAGAAATAAAATCCTGTAGTACTTCTTTATATTCCTTGCTTTGTGGCCCAGTAAATGCAAGTTATCGTCAATATACTAACAACCCAATTGTGCTTCACTCAGTCAGAATATGGAACCAATGTAGGAAGCATTTTTAATCGGTTACACCTCTGCACGAGAACCACCTTTTTCAACCCTTGCAAACATATGCAGTTTTTAATGTCTGGAAAACATTTGGGATTAAATCACTTAGATATCTGTACATAGACAATGTCTTTGCATCCTATGAACAATTACATTCTAAATTTAACTTTCCAGCAACACATTTCTTTCACTGCCTCCAAATTAGAAACTTTGTTAAACAGAACCTGCCCAATTTTCTTCACTTCCCACCTCTCTCTATGCTGGAAAAAATATTGCTCAGTTTTGAGGACTTAGACAGCATTTCTGCAATATATAAAACAATTTTACATTCCCTCCCTTTCTAAGATCCAAGAGGACAGTGGGAAAAGGATCTCTCACTCAACATCTCAGAAAAGGAGTGGAAGTTATATTAAATTATATATCGAGCACATCATCTTGTTTAAAATTGTCCAAAATGTTCCCAGTGAAGATCCAACCTGCAAACACTGCAATCAAGTTCCAGCCTCATAGAGTCACATGTTTTGGGTCTGCTGGACTAAAATCTTTAAATGCCTTTCAGACAGCCTTGGTGTCACAATCCCTCCTAACCCATTAACAGCTGTGTTTGGTGTACTCCCAGATGGGCTTAAACTGGAAAAGGAAAAACAAACTGTGATTGCCTTTACTACACTATTGGCTTGTAGACTTATCTTGCAAAACTGGAAGAATCCTAACACTCCTCTTTTAAGTCAGTGGTTAACTGATGTTATATATTATTTGAAATTGGAAAAAATCAAATTCACACTTAGAGAATCAGTGCATACATTTTTCAAAACCTGGCAGGATCTAATCAATAACATTTTAGAATAAGCTTTTAAAGCACCGAGGAAACAGATTCTCTCCCCATTTCTTTTTCTTCTCCATTTTTCTTTCTGAGTGTATGAGTAGTAATTTTCTCAAATTAAATAAGGAGAAAACAGAAATCTTAGTGATCGGCAAAATTGATATAGTGTGGGTATTAGAAATGAACTTGATACATTAGGCTTAAAAGTCAAGACAGAGGTAAAGGATTTAGGGGTAATTATTGACTCTGACCTAAGTCACTTAAGAAAAATAGCAAAAGTTAGGTCCCTTATAACTTTGCAAGATGCTGAAAAATTAGCTTACGTTTTTGTTTAAGTAGACTAGATTACTGTAACACACTCCTCTCAGGGCTACCCAAAAAAGACATCAATCAGTTGTAACTAGTGCAGAATGCAGCTGCCAGAATCTTAACTAGGAAAAGAAAATCCAAGCATATCGCTCCAGTTTTGATGACACTACATTGATTACCCTTGCCATTTAGAATTGATTTTAAAATACTGCTTGTATAATAAATAATCTTGCCCTATCCTATATCTTCTAATGCCTTTCACCTTATTCTCCAAATCGTAACCTTAGATCTTCAAATGACTGTCTGCTTATAATTCCAAGCACTATCTTTAAAAGAAGTGGTGAGGCAGCCTTCCGCTCTTAAGCACCTAAAATCTGGAATAGCTATTAGAAATTCGCCCAGCTAATATGGTGAAGCAATTTTAAAACACAGATAAAAACCCATTATTTTAACATGGCTTTGTCCTAGCTACATGTTAGTGTAAACCTAATATTCGGTATATGCATAGAATTATAATTTCTATCATGGCCCCCCACTTCATACTAACTCCTAATTTCTCTGCTGTTCTTTTTCCAGTTTTCTGATCGCCACCACCACCTGATTAAGACACCATCCAGTCCTTATATGGATGGATTGAAGGCCAGATGTCCACATGGCCATCATCATCTAATTCACCCACGTGAAACCTGAAAACCATGAGGACTGATTTAGATCATTTATGATCAGAGTGTCCAGTGGGGGCTGGGTAGTCTCATGGCCTTGGAACCCCTGCAGATTTTTTCTCCAGCCCTCTAAAGTTTTTCTTGTTGTTTTTTCTGTCCTCCCGGCCATTGGACCTTACTTTATTCTTATTTAGTATTGCCAAATCTTACTTTTCTACATTTTTAATTTTTGTAAACGTTTCTTTCTTCATCTTATAAAGCGTTTTGAGCTACATCATTTGGATGAAAATGTGCTGTATAAATAAATGTTGTTATTGTATCTTATTGAAATTATTTCTTTACTGTCTAATGTTATTTGTTTATTTATAAAATATATGTAATGTGTTGCATTATACTTGTAAAATTATTCCGGTGTTCTGAGACTATACTCAGTGAAGTGCAAAATAAATTGTACAAAAATAACTTGACCAGGATTAAACTGAAATGAGTGTTCGTCCTTCACAGAGCACACTCATTTTTACTATGTAAGTTTAGGGTCACCAATCAGCACACCACACACAAGTTTTAGATGTGGGAAAAAACAAACAGATTTACTAAGGAACATAAAACACACAATAGCAATCTCTGTGATGGTGGCACGAGCGGATGTCTGTGCAGTGGCCTCTCCATGCGACTTGATATCGTTGCCAAATGTTTTGTGTCGTTGTCTGAATTCTACTGATGTTTTGTTGCCTGGGTGTTCCAGTATCACGCAGGCCTGCGTGGATGACTGTAAAACTATCATACAATATCAAAAACAAAACAAAACAACACTGGATGCAACAGTTCTGGAGACCCTGTGGGAATTCTGCTTGCTTTACGGAGTGGGCTGCAAGCCATCGGGGCAGCGTTGGACTGCTATTGGACAAAAGATCACCTGATAAGGGTGTTACTGAGCCAGAAGGCACAGAAAGTGGCCAGGCCTTTGTACTAAATTAAGAGCAAATCCAACAAAACACACTTGTCTATCCCTTTTAATTAGCAAATATGAGCTCTTTGGACAACAAAATGGACTATCTAAGGCTCCATCATACTAAACGAAGGGATGTGAAGGACTGTTGTGTTTTAATTTTACGGAAACTTGTTTGCATGATGGCACTCTGGACTCTGCAGTGCAGTTGGCCAGCTGCTCTTTGTTCCACGTGGACAGAGACGATGCAAAGTGTGGTAAGAAACAGGGTGGCAGTGTGTGCATTTATATTAAAAATGAGTGATGCACAATTGTTATGGTAGTCTCTAGACATTGCTCTGCTGTGGAGCTTATAGCAATCAAATGTCAGCCTTTCAACCTTCCGCGGGAGTTCATTTCGTTTGTTTTATTTGCTATGTACCTGCCATCTAGTGCTAACATTAATCTGGTGGTGTTGGGGTTATATGAAGCAATAAACAACCTGCAAACTGCTGACTCCGATGGGGCTATTATCATTGCTGGCGACTTCAACCATGAATTCCTTAAATTAGTTCTAACTAGATACTATCAATATGTGAACTTTGCAACCAGGTGTAAAAACTGTTTAGACCATGTTTACACTAGGGATGGGCATCAGTATTGGGATTGGTACTGGTAACAGCAATACTGGCCTCAGTATCACCCGGTATCAGATTGAAAAGAAAATGAGCAGTATCACCCATCACTAGTTTACACAAGCATTAAAGACACTTAAAAAAGTGATGCTCGGAGCACGTGGAAGGTTATTCAAGTCATCACAGACTACAAACCAGCACCTTCTCTGTGACAGGGATGTCTCCTTCCGACACTTTGAATGCTTTCTATGCACAGTTAACTGCACAAAACAGTGAGCCCACAAGGAAATCCACCCCTCTCTCAGATGAGCAAGTAATCTGTCTGACCAATGCTGCTGTGAGACAAGCTCTAATCAGAGTTAAAACAAGTAAAGCTTCAGGACCTGATAACATACCTGGACAGTGCTCAAGGAGTGTGTAGAACAGCTGGGTAACTCAACATCTCCCTGAGACAGGCAGTGGTTCCAACATGTTTTAAAACTACCACAATCATCCCGGGTTCCAAAGAGATTATCTGTGATCTGCCTGAATGACTACCATCCCGTGGCACTTACATCAGTCATCAAGAAGTGCTTTGAGAGACTAGTCATGAGCCACATCAAAACCGCCCTCCCCAGCTCACTGGACCCTTTTCAGTTTGTTTACCGCCCCAGCTGGTCCATCAATGATGCCATATCTTCTGTCACTGACTCACCTGAACAAGATAGACTCTCATGTTAGGATGCTGTTCATGGACTTCAGTTCAGCATTCAACATTATCATTCCAGAGCACTAAGTGCACTAAGTTGAGTGAGTTGGGCCTCAACACCCCCCCTTGTAAATTGAGTTTTAGACTTCATGACATAAAGGGTTCAGTCAGTCCGCATCTGCACCAACACCTCCAAAACTATCACACTAAACATAGGGGCACCATGGAGCCCTTTGCTTTTTAGGCTGCTGAGACATGACTGCTCAGCACAGTTCAATTCAAACCAAATCATTGTTTGCAGATGACATGACAGTGGTGGGTCTCATTAAGGAAAATGAAGTCTCAGTATTCGTCGAGTGTAACAATTTCTGTCAAAGCTGAAAAGACAAAAGATATGATAATACACTTCAGGAAATCCAACACTGCTTACCCATCTCTCACCATCAATGGTGCTGCTGTTGAGATGTCCAAAAACACCAAGTTCCTGGGAGTCCACATCATGGATGACCTTTCTTGGTCCCTCAATTCTGCATCCATAGGCAAAAGAATTCGGCAGTGTCTGTAGTTTTAGTGAAGACTGAAAAGAGCAATCCTTACCACATTCTATAGGAGTACCATTGAAAGTCTGCTGTCTAGCTGCATCACTGTCTGGTATGGGAACTGTAATGTTTCAGATTGCAACACACTACAGTAGATAGGGGGAGCAGCTGAGAAGGTTATCAGAGCGTCTCTACCTCCCCTGAAACACATTTACCAAACAACAGTAACATTGTCAAAGACCATTCCAACCATTACATGAACTTTTCTCTCTTCTACCATCTGGCAAACAGTATTGAAGTTTCTGCTCTGTTTGTGTAAGACAGAGTAACAATTTCACACTACAAGCCATCATAATTCCGAACTCACAAAAAGTCTAGTTTCTGTCTAACCAGTGTCATTCCAGTGTACTGTGCGACTTCATTTTATGCTGTATCTACTTATTATATTACAGTATGACTTTTTCAACAGCACTTGCACTTCTTCTTCTTCTAGTTACTGTTTATTGTTACAACAGGTGCATTTTTGTTTTCTTATGTGCTTTGATAACCTTATACTTCTCCCACACTCAATGTGGTTCAATTCTGCAAATTGCCTCTGTACAATATCTTACTTATTGTGGAATACTTATTCTGGAAGGTTTAAATTTACACTATACTGCTATGTGGTTGTATTGTGTATTTGTCTATTTTATTTTATTGTATATTGTCTATTGTATTGTTTCTGCCACACATTGCACCTTGTTTGTTGTATGTTGCTATGTGTTGTTCCGGGGCTCATGTAGAAACAATGTCTGTAGGAGTAGGAGCTTTTGACACATTGGTAAAATTCAATATCAAGGATTCCCAGGTCTTATTATTAAGTATTCAATAGCCATAGAAATAGGTCTCACTTAAACTAATTCTTCTCATTCAAAAATTATTTTACCAGTCCACATTGCACAGATGAATAACCACTTTATTGATGCTTTGTAAAAGTTACTAATACCAAAAGAAGCCTTTGGTAAAGTCTTTTTACATATGAGTAAATGAGTAATAAATGCATTTTTGTCATACAAAAGCTAAAGAGTCACCTATAATTCAAGATAAAGCAAATGTAGAGTACAGAAAAATCCAAAAGAATTTAAATTAAGTATATAAAAGTAGATAGACAATAACTACTGACAAAGTTAGAATGGTACGGAGCACAATGACTGAAAGAAGCTGATTTAAGTAGCAAAATTGCAGTTACATACTGAGATTCAGGATTCTTAGATGTGTTCTTCTTTGAAAACTGTCTACAGTGTAATTATAATTGGCACACTCATTTTGTGAAACACCGAATTGGACATAATTATTTAAATTTGGCTTTCCTGCCTGTTAAGAACAAAGAGTGAAAATTCTTCTTCTTATAGTGCAATGTTTAATTCAAAAGCGACATCTGTAATCAGTGCAAAAAAATAACTAATGATGTTTGCCATCAATGTCATCATCATGGTAGTTTTCATTACACCTATACTTATGTTACCAGCCTCAGGCCTAGGGGAACCTGGGCCAGGTACAAACCACTGTTGCTACAGGGTGTAGCCACAGCGATATGGTGAAAGAGCATAAAAGAAACAGGCAGCAGTCCAGAGTCTCAGACCATACTTCTCTGTTCTTTTTTTATTCCCCTTTACCCAGAAATATATAAATGCTTCAATTTCTGCATAGATCAACATGGCAATCAGTGAAACAATAATGCAAGCCAATTTCCTCTGCATAACAAATAGTGTAAATACATTTATTTTGGTTCAACCATGGCCAGCTATCAAAAAGTACTTCGTCCTCAGAACTCATTCATTTTCAAAGGAAGCAGACAGTTCTGTATCTCCACATTGTGTGTAGATGAGATACTAAATCAAAGCAGTCTGACTATTAAAAGCAGGTGACTCTTTAGCAAGACAGGTAAATATTTATGTCCTGTAGATAGCCATCAACAATAATCTGTAGTAGAATTTTCAAAAAATTCTGCCTTTTCTTTAAAACACTGGTTTATAGCCCATTACAGTGATCCCTCACTATATCGCGCTTCGACTTTTGCGGCTTCACTCCATCGCGGATTTTAAATGTAAGCATATCTAAATATATATCACGGATTTTTCGCTGGTTCGGGATTTCAGCGGACAATGGGTCTTTCAATTTAAGTTACATGCTTCCTCTGTTTGTTTGCCCAGTTGATTTCATACAAGGGATGCTATTGACGGATGGCTGAGAAGCTACCCAATCAGAGCACGTATTACATATTAAATAAAACTCCTTAATGATATACGTTATGCTTCCCATGCGCTGCTTCGCACACTTAAAAGCTCTAACAGCCCGTATTGATTTTTCATTGTTTGCTTTTCTTTGTCTCTCACTCTCTCTGAGAAATACAGGCAGATACTTATCTATCATGCAGTACCATCAGGGAGGAGTATGATTGACCCCATTATCTGCTCCTGACGGAGGAGGTGTGAGCAGAGGGGCTGTTTGCACAGTGGCTGTTTGCTTAGAAGATACGGATGTGCCTGTAAAAAAATGCTGAAAGGCTACCTTCACATTGAGTCCTTCATTGCACCGCTTTATCGCAGTGCTTGCATACTTAAAAGCCCAACAGCCCTATTGATTTTTGATTGTTTACTTTACGCTCTCTCTGACATTCTCTGCTCCTGACGCGCACCTTGAAGAGGAAGATATGTTTGCATTCTTTTAATTGTGAGAAAAAACTGTCATCTCTGTCTTGTCATGGAGCACAGTTTAAACTTTTTACTAAAGGGTGTTATTTCATATCTAGAGGGCTCTAATAATGTTAAAAAACGTATTTAGAAGGTCGTA
Organism: Polypterus senegalus; assembly: GCF_016835505.1. NCBI lineage: Eukaryota > Metazoa > Chordata > Cladistia > Polypteriformes > Polypteridae > Polypterus > Polypterus senegalus. Next base: position 8,250 of record NW_024378797.1, read on the forward strand.
AACAGGTTTTCAATGCTCTAACTGCGAAAATATTAGATTTATAAATAAAGAATCCTACTTCTTGGAAATTCATTTATCTGTCTGGAGCGGATCAACCGCTATAAACGAGGGTTTACTGTATAACTGTGCGGAGAATATTTATAAACAGTGTGGGATAGTTTCTAAGAGCTTAAAATATATAAAAATAACCATACAAACATATGGTTTCTACTTCTCGGATTTTCACCTATTGCGGGGGGTTCTGGAACGCAGCCCCCGCGATCGAGGAAGGATTACTGTACACTAAGCAACACACAGAAATGTAATTTTCTTTAGAATACTAAATCCTAGCCCATTACATTTACATACATACATGCACAACTACATTTCAGCAATATATTGTAATCTTATACATACATAAGGACTGAGGTCACAAGAAGAAAAATTTTTCCTCACAACGAAAAAAAAACATTAACTAGTAGCAATCTGAGCACTACAAATGAAGAAGCTTCAGTAGGCTGATAAAATGTGATATTACCAAATACGTGTTGATCCATAATATGTATTCCATGCTAGCAGAAAGAATGTGTTATATTCCACTTATTAATTTTTAGAACAAAGGGGCTGTCATAAGGGTATAAATGGAGTTCTACGGGCTCATGAAAGTGAAGTATACCTATAGATGGACAAAAGACTTGTTTTTGGTGTTAGTATTTGCTATTAGTATTCCTGACCCATTTTCCTGGCTTTGACTTTGATAACATTCATATTTTGGTGAAAGATAAGATGGACCATCAGTAGCTTGAGGAAACAGTATTAACTTGGAACTACGATATTGCAGGAATTCAAGTGTCATGGCTAAACGAGAGTCATGGAGAGGAATATAATATTAGGGTCTACACATGCTTCAGGAAAGACAGACAGGTAAGGAAGAAAACGAGGGCATATGGTGCTGTATGTGAAAAATAATATTCAGGCCCACATCTTTAAGATGGAAGTAGGAAACACTTCAGAATCACTGTGTGTTAAGCTAGTAAGGAAGAAAGGCAGAGATCTAGTTATTGGAGTTTGCTGCATGCCACCAAATTCTAATATGTTAGATAATAATTATTTAATATTAATAATAAGAAGAATTATTTAATCAAATAAGATATATGTGCATCAAAGAGGACACAGTGGTCATGAATGATTTTAAATTTTCGAATTTTGATTGGGAAGCTCCTATGGGAAATACAAAAAAGGATAATGGTACAACTTGAGATAATCTTTGAAAATACACAAATGTACACTGAAACAAAGACTTTTAACTTGAGGAAAACAGACTTTATGGGGATGAGGAAATATCTACAAAACATCAAATGGAAAAGCAAAAACTCAGCAACTATAAATGTCAGTTGGTTTCACTTCAAACATTTTCTGATCTAGGCTCAAAATAACTTTATTCTGTAAATGCAATAAAAAAGGTTAAAGAATCGGCCAAAATGGATAAATAGGAGTATTTGAAAAAAACAAAAACTGAAAAGGTCACTGTACAAGAAAATTTAAAAAGCCAGACAATTCTGATGTAGAGGTTGTAATTATGAGACAAAACTCATAAAAAGGTCTGGGGGTTTTAGCCCCATATAGTGTGAAAAAAATATCGTCTTTCAGTTTAACAAAACTCATCAGACATTGACAAGAGGGAGGACGGATAGTTTATACTGCCGGACAGGAAACCAAAACGTGGGATGCTGGGAGAATTGTGGTGGATTATGGGAGTATGATGTTATCAACGGAGAAGCAGAGGGTAGAAGGGAACCTGGAAGCGTGCATCTCTTAAAGTCATCCGGGCAATCTTTACTGCGGCAGCATCTCGGTCTTTCTGAGGAAGCAAAGAGAGAGAAGTTAGTATGCTGCCGTTGCCCCCCTGCGGGACTTGACGCGATGCAAAATGGATCGTTAAGCTGCTCCCCAAGCACTCGTGCATGACAAGTTGTAGCAACGCCACAAATTAAAGGACTCTATTTCCCAGCTGCCCGAAGGGTATTTCTCTGACTGGATGTTTAGGGAGAATGCAGGGACTGCTGAAAACAAGAGGAGCTGGCAGGAATCTTAAAAGGCAGTTGGCTAGGCAGTAAAGGAGTTCAGTATTTTATGTTGGTGTTCATCCTTCTGTCTTGTCTACAATGCCACCTACGAAATATCATTTCCATCTTGGATCATCTTACCTGCAAGGATGTATGGACTGTCTTGTACCTGCCTGTCAAATGAGTAGTATTGGATTGGTCATCGTGAATCATCAGAGGGAGCGCTCCCACATCTCATCACCCCTCACCACATCAGGACTACTGGTAAGACTGTTTGATACATTACTTACAGAATGCTGATCCCTGGATTGTAATTTGTTCCTCCATTCCATTTCATCCATTACTGCTGCATTTGGACTGTGTTAAGGACTTTGTTGTGTGTGTTTATTGTTAGATGTTTGTTGTTCTGTTGGTATTTGGTATGATCATGGTGGAAAGGGAGGGTTATCTGTCTATTTGCTGCTTAAATTTTTGTTTCATTTAATATACAGCTTTATTAGTTTATATACTGTATTTCATGTTTCTGTATGTGTGGTATGAGTCGAGCCAAGGCTGTGTGAATTCCTGGGGTCCCCACCAAACAAATAAGCAAATCACCATCCCTACAGTGGTGTGAATCTGAGCGGCTCTAGATTGCTACAGAGGAATGGTGGAAACTACAGCAAGAGATCAAAAATAGCATTCAAAGCATCAAAAGAGAAACTTAAATAAAAACTGCTTTAAAAGGCAAAATGAACAGCAAGCATTTCTTTGGTTCTACTCTAGTAAAAGGATGATTATAATTTAAGAATTTATAAATTTAAGAAACCTTAGTGACACAAAATGAGAAATAGTTGAAAATAAGAAGGAAATAGTACATGAATTGAACAAATATGTCACCCAAGTACTTATAAAGGAAGAAACAATTGGAACACCTCATGTAGAGGTAAAAACTAACTATGAGATCATAGATTTTTAAAACAGAAGAGGCAGATGTGCTTCAAGCCCTCAGTACTTTAAAGACTAACAAAACCCCTGGACCTGATAGGATCTTACGAATTGCATTGAATGAAATGAAAGATGTCATCTATTAAGAAACACTAGGCATGTTTTAACAGTCACTTCAAAAAGGAGAAGTACCTGAGGACAAAAAGAATCTTAGTAATTATAGACCAATTAGTCTTCTGTGCCATGTAAAATTATGGAAACTACAATAAGAAATAAATTGGAATAATACCTATGTGAAAATAATATTCTAAATATCATGGGTTTATGAGAGGATGGTCCTGCCAAACCAATTTTTCAGATTTTTTTGAAGAAGTAACCGGAACAGTTGACAAAAACAAAGAATACAATAATTTTCTCTGACTTTCAAAAAGCATTTGATACAGTCCCACAACAAAGACTAATTCTGAAACTAGACGTTTCAGGCATCAGAGGTAACCTGAAAAATTGGCTCTATAGTTGGTTAACCGTCAGGAGACAAAGGATCCAAGAGAATGCCCCACATGAAGCAAGATCATCAGTGGAGTCCCTCAGGGGTCTGGCCTTGGACTATTACTTTTTTTTCATTTATATTAATGAATTGATTCTGGTATAATTAGTAAACTTGTTAAATTTGCAGACAACACTAAAATTCAAGAGATGGCAGATACTGAGGAGGCAGCAAAAATAATTCAAAATGACCTGGAAAACTTTCAGAGCTGTGCCAACACCTTGAAAATGCAGTTTAATGTAGAAAAGTGCTACACATGGACAAAAGAAATATCAATTATAAATGCAAGAAAGGAGACACTGTCATACAGGAAACAACCTCTGAAAAGGATTTAGGGTAATATGTTGATGCAACATTATCAATGAATAAGCAATGCACAGAATCAATTAAAAGGGCAATAAAATGTTAGGATATATCATAAAAACTGTTGAATTTAAGTCAAGGGTCATTATGGGAGACACTGTCATACAGGAAGCAACCTCTCAAAAAGGATTTAGGGATATATGATGCAGCATTTTCAAAGAAAAAGCAATGCAGAGAAGCAATTAAAAAGGCAATGAAATGTTAGGTTACATCATAAAAACTGTTCAATTTAAGTCATGTGGACGAAAACTCAGACCCGACAGCAGGTGCGGTTATAAAGCAGCTTTATTTTCAGAGTCACAGTGAGAAGCGTTTCAGAAAAGCAGACAATCAAATATACATGACAGTGTCAGGGCTCTTCTGAACCCCGTCTGTTGGGTGAGGTCTAGTTTTATACCCCTAGAATGCGTGATTTAATATCATTATAAAATGTAACAGTCAACACTTTATTGTACACAATCCTTGAGCCCCTTCAACACCCCTTGTGCAACTTGATTTCTTGGCCCCTTTTGTTATGGCGTTCAGATGTAAGCTAAGGGAAAACGTGATAAGGCAGACTCATGTGTGGAATGCTCAGACCTTGAGTTATTTGCACAAACATTTTTCTGTTTGCTAAAACAAAGCTTGCTATTACATGGTTTTGTAAAGCTTATTTCTCAGACATGAATTAGTACAAGGGAACGAAGAGAACATTCGTCTTCCACAGTCAAGGGACATTATGCTCAGAGTACTTAATGTACTCATAAGACCATATCTGGAGTATAGTGTGCAGTTCTGGTCACCACTATATAAGAAAGACATAGCGGCACTTGAAGCTGTGCAGAGGAGAGCAACCAGGTGCATCCCAGGACTTAAGGAAATATCTTACTATGACAGACTCAGAGAATTAAAACTGTGTAGTCTCAAGCAGAGGAAAATGCATGGGGACCTAATCCAGTTATTTAAAATCCTCAAAGGCATTGATAAGTAGATCCAGCAATATTCTTTCAGTTTAAGGGTGAATCACACACTTGACGACATTTGTGGAAATTAAGGGGAAGTGCATTTAAAACTGAGGCCAGGAAGCACTTCTTTATGCAAAAGAGCTGTGGAACTCTGGAACAAACTACTGAGACATGTAGTTGACGCAGAAACCTTGACAACCTTTAAGAAAAATCTGGATAAAATATTGGAACAGTTTGGCTATTAGCTAAACAAATGGGCTTGAAGGACTCTGGTTTGTCAAATTTCTTGTTTTCTTATGTTCTTGGCTTATTCTTGACACCTCCATTATAAAAGGGTTGCCTTCCTAATGGCAAGCATGACAGCTACAGGCACAAGAGTGGAGTATGGAGTATTGTCAGCTAGAAACAGAACAGGACATGATAAATGAAGATATCTAACAAGATAGTCAAACAGACTGCCTTAAGTTTAAGAGGAGAAACCAAAAATAAAAGTTTCATAACAGATCCAAAGTCAGAACCTTAAATAACCCTCACTACTTGATCTTAGAAAGCTAAGCTAAATGAGAAGGACTGCATCAATAAAGACTTATTCTCTTGTTCGCTGCCATATTTAAATCATCAAATCCAATGATTCCATTATGTGCAGCAGTCGCAAGTCACGCAAAATGCCATTGTGTAAGCCATGAAAAATTTAAAATGGTAATGAAAATTAGTGTAATTTAAACAATTCCAAAACCAGAAACTAATGCTACAAAGTAACAAAATACTAATCAAGAATAAAAGAATCTGTATACAATCACTAAAAATGCTAGAAAAAAAACAGAAGTGTAATAAATACATCCATCCATCCATTTTCTAACCCGCTGAATTCGAACACAGGGTTACGGGGGTCTGCTGGAGCCAATCCCAGCCAACACAAGGCACAAGGCAGGAACCAATCCCGGGCAGGGTGCCAACCAACCGCAGATATCTTTTCTTTAGTACTTTATTTCCTTATCTTAATATCTCTTTCATGCAGGGACCAGAAAGAAATGTATTGGTTGTATTATGGCTGAGGTTCTAAAAGAAATCCGTCCTAGGGAGCATACACCTACTACAGGAAACAACATTGCAAAGTGACTCTGGAAAATGTTGCATTTATAGCATTCTAACAGTGTAAAAAGTGCAACTCTTTGGTGCAGCTATGTCACCTCCACGCCTGCAAATAACAGAAATACTAGCCACATAGTGTAGGCTACAGTAGGTCTTATGTAGTTCAATCAGATAGGATGCTTGTGTGTCCAATCCATAGTAGGTCTGTAAGCACAAGGGAAAACAATGTATTGAATGGGATAGTTGGGATAACCTTAATAGAAGTTGCAGTAAGTGTGGAAAGTGTAATATTGTTAAACATACATGTTTATTAAAGTGTAGTGACAACAACCACATAATGATCATCACATATAAGGATGGCACCACCCCTACTAATAAGAATGACATACCTGATTTTGGTAATGATGATAAAAAGAATGTATCCCTTTTAAATTAACATTAATCACTGAGATATGTGTGATGAACTGAATGCTATGGTAGATCTTAAATGTAATATTATTTTAGTCAACACTCTAAATTATTTTTTACTTAAGAGTGCAACTGCCTTCTCAATCCTAAACTTGGGGTGGGCATTACCCCCCTAATTCGAGAGCAATGCTAGAGAAAAGTTGCAATTTTAATAATGATTTGAAAAGTCCATACCTATTGCATTTGAGACCGTACAGTATGTTGCTTCAGGCTACTAATACTACATTCAGACTGCAGTTAAAATTGACTCAGTGTTGATATTTTTTTTATATCTGATTTTTTTCTTAAATGTTCAAGTTTATTTTGCAAGTGATTGAATTTCATTGTGACTTTTTAACATTATCTACCTTGAACTTAGCAACATTAATAAAAATTTATCAGACAGATGCAAACTAATAGATCAGCAAGAACATATGCTACATGCTGACATTCATTCATTCATTTTACATCTCTTATTCAAAGCCGGGTCGAGTGAGCAACAGTCTTAGCAGTGAGGCCCATACGTCCCTTTCCCCAACCACACTTTCCAACTCATACTGTGGGATGCCAAGCAGTTTCCAGGCCATCTGGGAAATATAATCCAGCTGGTTGTGACTGTAAAACCTCCACATGGAGGCATCTAGGACGCATCTGTATAAGATGCCTGAACCACCACCATTGACTCCTCTCATTACTGAGGGTTGGCGGCTCTACTCTGAGTCTCTTCCGTATGCCTTTGGTATCACCCTTTCTGTAAGGGAGAGTCCAGCCACCCTGTGGAGAAAGCTCATATTGGCTGCTTGTACCTGCAATCTCATTCTTTTGATCATTACCTAAAGCTCATGACCACAGGTGAGTGTAGAGAAGTAGATCGACTGGTAAATCGAGAGCTTCACCTTCTGACTTAGCTCCTTCTTCACCACTACAGATTGGTATAGCAATCACATAACTGTGCTCACTGCCCCAATCCATCTGTCAATCGTATCATCCTATTTCCCCTCACTCATGAAAAAATCCCTGAAATACTTAAACTCGTCTACTTGAGGCAGTAACTCACCTCCTACTTGAAAAGGACAGTCCACCTTTTTCCGACTGAGGACTATGGTATCAGATTTGCAGGTGCTGATCTTCATCCCTGCCATTTGCACTCACTTTCAAACCATTCCAGAGTCTGATGGAGTTCACAGCCCGATTGAGCCAACAGGACTACTGCAAAAAGAAGTGATGTGATTCTAAGGCCACTGAACTGGTCCTCGTCTCCTCCTGAGCTGTGCCTTGATATGTTGTCCATGGTAACAACAAACAGGATAGGAGACAAACCACAGTACTGGTGCAGTCCCCCATCCACTTTGGAGACAGTGCTGATATTTTTTCAAGTATGCAGGCACAGTTCTCACTGTTATATCACAGAGCCCCATACTCTTCCAGTACCCTGCACAGAAACCCTCAAGGATCATGGTCATATGCCTTCTCTAAGTCCACAAAACAATTTGGGAATACTACTATGCCCCTTACAGAATCCTCATGAGGTTAAAGAGTTCGTCCACCATTCCACTTCCAATCCACATTGCTCCTCCTGGATCTGATGTTCTACGATGTGGCAGAGTCCCCTTTCTAGTATCCCTGGCATAAGCTTTTCTAGTGAGGCTGAGCTCCCCAGAGTGCATGTCTATTGCATTCAGGAGCTCCTCAAAGTGTTCCTTCCACTGCCAGGCAGCATACTCAGTCTGGGTCAGTACTATTGCACCCTTGCTGAGAACAGCCTGGGTAAGTCGCAGAACCTCTTTGAACCCAATCAATTGTCGCTTTCCATGGTCTCTGTGAACTCCTTACACAGCCATGTTTTTACTTCCCTGACCACCAAGACCTCAGCCCTTATTACCTGGGAGTATCTCTCTGCTGCTTCAAGAGTCTGCCATGCTAACCATACACAGAAGGCCTCTTTTTTCAGCCTGATGGTATCCCTCACCTCTGGTGTCCACCACTGAGTCTTTGGGTTGCTACATTGAGAAGCATCTCTTTGCAGACACTTCCACCATGGAGGCTTTAAACAAGGCCCATTCAGACTCTTTGTTCTTAGCCTCCTTCTGGTGCAGGAAAAGTTCTTTCAGAGGCTGGAATTGAAAGTCTTTTGGACAGGACCCCCACCCCCAGACATTCCCAGTCCACCCACTCTATTTTTTTGGGCTTTACAGGTCTGTCCTGGCACCTCTCCCACCATCTGGTCCAACTCACCAGCAGGTGGTGATCAGTTCACAGATTTGCCTCTCTCTTCATCCTGGGTGTCCAGGACATGCAGCTGCAAATCTGATGATACGATTATGAAATCAATCACAGATCTTTGGGCTGAGGTGCTCTGGTACCAAATACATTTATGAGCCACTTTAAACATGGTGTTCGTTATGAACAAACCATGCTAGCACAGAAGTCCAATAACAAAACACAGGAGGCCATTCCTGTCAATCATGTCTCTTCAGGTTTCTCTATTGTTACCCCCGTGGGTGTTGAAATTGCCCAGCAGAACTATGGAGTCCACAGATGGGATCCTTTCCAAGATCCCCTCCAGTGACTCCAAGATGGCCTGATACTCCAAAGTGACATTTGGTGTTTAAACACATATGGGAAGTAGAGACCTCCCTACCACCTTCAGCCACACAGAGGCAGGCCTCTTGTTATCTTGGACAAACTCCAACATAGCATTGACCAGGCAGGGACTCAATAAGAAGCCCTCTTCCACTTTCCCCCCGAACAACTCCAAAGTAAAGCGTGTGGGCGGACATGAGCCCAACTGTGTCTAGTTGGTAGGACTCCACCTTATCCACCAAATCTGGCTATTTCCCCACAAGAGAGGTGACAGTCCACATTCCAAGAGTCAGGTTGTGTGTCTATGTTCTAGCCCGCCAAGGCCTCTGCCATTGACTGCCACCAAGGTCACATTGCACCTGGCTCCTATTCCTCCTACACGGACCTCTGCCTTTGACTCAGAGGACTCTGATGCATGCAAAGCAGCCAGATACGACCTACGGAGCTCCATCAAGAAGGTCAAATGGGACTACAGGGACAAAGCGGAGTCAAGCTACCACAGCTCTGACACCAAGCGCCTGTGGAATGGACTGTGCTGCATCACTGACTATAAAAAGAAAAACACAGTCAGTGTTCAGCCCACTGCATCTCTTGCAGACGAGCTCAACACCTTCTATGCTCGTTTTGATGCAGCCAACAAAGAACAGGTGCTATATCCTCAAGGGGGCAGTGAGTCTGTCACTCTGATTGTTGAAATGTCTGACGTGAGACGGTCCTTCAATAAGGTCAATCCTCGCAAAGCTCCGGGACCAGATGGCATCCCAGGCCGTGCCCTCAGGGTGTGTGCTGACCAGCTAGCGGGTGTGTTCACCAACATCTTCAATCTCTCCCTGAGGCAGTCGGTGGTCCCCACTTCCTTCAATGCATCCACCATCATTCCTGTCCCAAAGAAACCGGTGGTCTCCTGTCTGAATGACTATCACCCGGTTGCACTGACATCGGTCATTATGAAGTGCTTCGAGCAACTGGTCAAAGGTTACATCTGCTCCTCCCTCCCCGACACACTGGATCCTCTCCAATTTGCTTACAGAGCAAACATATCTACAGAGGATGCCATTGCGCTAACAATAAACACTGCCCTCACCCACCAGGAAAGAGGAAATACATATGTAAGAATGCTGTTCATAGATTACAGCTCGGAATTCAACACCATCATCCCCTCAAAACTCGTCTTGAAGCTTGACGACCCTCTGCAGATGGATTTTCTCTTTCCTTACAAACAGGCCTCATGTGGTGAGAGTTGGCAAACACACGTCCTCATCACTCATTTTAAACACAGGAGCACCGCAGGGCTGTGTGCTTAGCCCCCTCTAGTATTCCTTGTTCACCCACGACTGTGTTGCAAAACATGGCACAAACACCATCATCAAGTTTGCAGAAGACACGACCATCATAGGCCTTATCATTGACAACGATGAGAAGGCCACAGAGAGGAGGTGCTGGCACTGAGTAATTTGTGCCTGGATAACAACATGTCTCTTTACGTCAGCAAAACCAAGGAGATGATCGTGGACTATCGGAAACAGCAACGCGGAGAACACCAGGCCATCTACATCAGTGGCATAGAAGTTGAAAGGGTTAACAGCTTTAAGTTCCTCAGAGTAAACATCACCAAGGATCTCTCTTGGACCCTTCACGTAGACACTGTCGTTAAGAAAGCTCGCCAGCGGCTCTATTTCCTGAGGAGGCTGAGAAAGTTTGGCATGAATGCCAACATCACTTCAAACTTTTACAGGAGTGTGGTCAAGAGTCTGCTGACGGGCTGCATTACCATCTGGTATGGGAGCTGCTCTGCCAGCAGCCGAAATCACTACAGAGAGTGGTGAAGGCAGGAGAGCACATCACGGGCAAGAGTCTCCTTGCCATTGAAGACATTTACCTCCATCGGTGCTTGTGTAATACAAGCAGCATCATAAAGGACCACAGCCATCCAGCACACCAGCTGTTCTCCTTGTTACAGTCTGGAAGACGATACAGGAGTCTGGCTGCTCGGACTACAAGACTTAAGAACAGTTTTTACCACCAGGCCATTCGACTCCTCAACTGCAACACCTGAACACTTACATACTTACATCACACCTACATTGCATTACATCTACATTGCACTACCCACACACAAACTGCACCTGCATACACTCTGAATACTGACTGGAACAGGCATCTACACTTTATGGAATACTAGCAAAATACCTGCGCTTCACAGCGGAGAAGTAGTGTGTTAAACAAGTTATGAAAAAGAAAAGGAAACATTTTAAAAATAACGTAACATGATTGTCAATGTAATTGTTTTGTCAGTGTTATGAATGTTGCTGTCATATATATATATATATATATATATATATATATATATAAACACACACACACACACATATAAACATATATATATATACATATATACATATCTACATATACACATATATACATATATATACATTGTCAGAGGTGCTGGGGCGACAACCCGGCCGGGACACCATAAAGGACCGGAAAAGGGCGTGCACCCGCCTTGGATCACGTGGGGGCCACCACCCTGGTTGCTTTGGGGGCCACGGGTTGAGGGCATGGAAGCCCAATCCTGTAGGGGCCCGTGGTCACTGCCAGAGGGTGCCCCGATGCCTTGGGAACCCTGGACCTCAGTACTTCCACCACACCAGGAAGTGCTGGGGGGAAGAGAAGCAGGGACACCCAGAATGCTTCCAGGAGTCAGCCGGCACTTCCGCCACACAGGGGCGTGTCGGCGGGTGATTGCCAGAGAACACCTGGAGCATATCCGGGTGAGGATAAAAGGGGCCGCCTCCCTTCATTCGAGGCTGGAGTCGGGTGGAAAAAGGACAAAACAGAGGAGAGTGGAGGCGGCCTGAAGAGTGGAGGCATTGTTGTGAAGCCAGGACTTTGGGGGTTTTGTGGTGCACTGGACTGTTGAATATTATTGTAAATAAACGTGTTTGTGGGTGAAAACAACATATCTGCCTGTCTGTGCCCGGGTTACGTTCACATCTGGCATAGTCGGCAGGATGCTCTGTCTGGTGCAAGACGGGGACCTGTTTTGAAAAATCTTGTTGCTGACGGCCCGGCGCAGCAGGAGAACCCACCTACGTGCCGCGGGAGCGGCGTGCACACAACCCCGTGGAAGAAAGGTACCCCACGGACCGCCATGGGTCCTCAGGAGAGCCATTTTCCCCTGTCGTGGGTTGACGACGTGCATGGCGCTAGTGCACCGTCTCCTATAAGTGCGCCGTTGCTGGAGGTACCCGGGACGGCAGTGTGTCTAGAGAGGCCACGCCGAGGACGTCTCCTCGATTAGACGGGACCTGGGAGGTGAGTTCCCTGCCTATTGGCATCCGGAACTTGGGGGCCGGGCGTGTTTTCTATCTTTCAGGCAGGGGCAGCCCGGATCCGCGTCAGTGGCGGATGCATGCTGGTCTGCGGGACTTCAACAGCATGGTGGCAGCTGCGGGAGCTGCGGAGAAGGAGCCACTGCAGCTCGAGAGGCACTGGCAACAGCAAGACCGCCGGCGAGCACATCGCCGCCGCAGGAGGGGAGCTAAAATGGCCACGGACCAGAAGTCCCACCCCATGACAGGCACGCGATTGGATGGTGTGTCTTGCGTGCCCGCAGATGACTGGAGAGAGGCGGGACGAAGGAATGTCCATCACGTGCCAGGGTACCGGTCGGAGGGGGGTGCTGCCAGTGCATGGCACAAGGGGATGCCAGGGAAGGGTGTCCAGGCAGCAGCTCTGCCCCCGTCTTTCTGTTAGTTGCAGGACTGGACCCTGGACGTGCAATAGGATGCGCTTCATTGGGAACCTGCCCTCGTGCGACGGGCCATCTAACGGGAGGATTCTCCGCTGGCGAGGGGGTGTCGCCACGGCTGGCGGAAGCTACGAGGGGGCGAGTGGCTCCAAACAAAGGGGCATGAAAACCTCGGAGGGGTGCCGAAGCAGTGGGCCCCGGGGTGTCGGTAAGCGGGGAGAGCGCAGCCTGTGCAAGGCACAGGAGGACGCCAGGTGGTGGTGTCCATGTCTGTTGGGAGAACAGGGCTGGACCCCGGCTTCCCAGGAGTAGGACCCACTTCGGGGGTAAGCTGCCCTCGCGGGACGTGCCGCTCCTCCCGAGTGGTCTTCGCTGGCAGTGGGGCACTGTCAGAGGTGCCAGGGGCGACGACCCGGCCGGGACACCACAAAGGACCGGAAGAGGGCATGCACCCGCCTTGGATCACGGGGGGGCCACCACCCTGGTTGCTTTGGGGGCCATGGGTTGAGGGCATGGAAGCCCAACCCTGTAGGAACCCGTGGTCACCGCCAGGGGGTGCCCTGATGCCTTGGGAACCCTGGACCTCAGTACTTCGGCCACACCAGGAAGTGCTGGGGGGAAGAGAAGCAGGGACACCCAGAATGCTTCCGGGAGTACAGCCAGCACTTCCGCCACACAGGGGCGTGTCGGCGGGTGATTGCCAGGGAGCACCTGGAGCATATCCGGGTGAGGATAAAAGGGGCCGCCACCCTTCATTTGAGGCTGGAGTTGGGTGGAAGAAGGACTAAGCAGAGGAGAGTGGAGGCGGCCTGAAGAGTGCAGGCATTGTTGTGAGGCCAGGACTTTGGGGACTTTGGGGGTTTTGTGGTGCACTGGACTGTTGAATATTATTGTAAATAAACGTGTTTGTGGGTGATAACAACATGTTTGCCTGTCTGTGCCCAGGTTACGTTCACAACATATACATATCTACATATATATACAGTGCATCCAGAAAGTATTCACCGCGCATCACTTTTTCCACATTTTGTTATGTTACAGCCTTATCCCAAATTGGATTAAATTCATTTTTTTCCTCAGAATTCGACACACAACACCCCATAATGACAATGTGAAAAAAGTTTCTTTGAGGTTTTTGCAAATTTATTAAAAATAAAAAAATTGATAAATCACACATACATAAGTATTCACAGCCTTTGCACAATACTTTGTTGATGCACCTTTGGCATCAATTACAGTCTCAAGTCTTTTTGAATTCGATGCCACAAGCTTGGCACACCTATCCTTGGCCAGTTTCGCCCATTCCTCTTTGCAGCACCTCTCAAGCTCCATCAGGTTGGATGGGAAGCGTTGGTGCACAGCCATTTTAAGATCTCTCCAGAGATGTTCAATCGAATTCAAGTCTGGGCTCTGGCTGGGCCACTCAAGGCCATTCACAGAGTTGTCTTGAAGCCACTCCGTTGATATCTTGGCTGTGTGCTTAGGGTCGTTGTCCTGCTGAAAGATGAACCGTCGCCCCAGTCTGAGGCCAAGAGCGCTCTTGAGCAGGTTTTCATCCAGGATGTCTCTGTACCTTGCTGCAGTCATCTTTCCCTTTATTCTGACTAGTCTCCCAGTTCCTTCCGCTAAAAAACATCCCCACAGCATGATGCTGCCACCACCATGGTTCGCTGCAGGGATGGTATAGGCCTGGTGATGAGCGGTGCCTGGTTTCTTCCAAACGTAATGCTTGGCATTCACACCAAAGAGTTCAATCTTTGTCTCATCAGACCAGAGAATTTTGTTTCTCATGGTCGGAGAGTCCTTCAGGTGCCATTTGGCAAACTCCAGGCGGGCTGTCATGTGCCTTTTCCTAAGGAGTGGCTTCTGTCTGGCCATTCTACCATACAGGCCTGATTGGTGGATTGCTGCAGAGATGGTTGTCCTTCTGGAAGGTTCTCCTCTCTCCACAGAGGACCTCTGGAGCTCTGACAGAGTGACCATCGGGTTCTTGGTCACCTCCCTGACTAAGGCCCTTCTCCCCCGATCACTCAGTTTAGATGACCGGCCAGCTCTAGGAAGAGTCCTGGTGGTTTCGAACTTCTTTTACTTACAGATGATGGAGGCCACTGTGTTCATTGGGACCTTCAAAGCAGCAGAAATGTTTCTGTAACCTTCCCCAGATTTGTGCCTCGATACAATCCTGAAGTCTACAGACAATTCCTTTGACTTCATGCTTGGTTCGTGCTCTGACATGAACTGTCAACTGTGGCACCTTCTATAGACAGGTGTGTGCCTTTCCAAATCATGTCCAATTAACTGAATTTACCACAGGTGGACTCCAATGAAGCTGCAGAAACATCTCAAGGATGATCAGGGGAAACAGGATGCACCTGAGCTTAATTTGGAGCTTCAGGGCAAAGGCTGTGAATACTTATGTACATGTGCTTTCTCAGTTTTTTTATTTTTAATAAATTTGCAGAAACCTCAAGTAAACTTCTTTCATGTTGTCATTATGGTGTGTTGTGTGTAGAATTCTGAGGAAAAAAATGAATTTAATCCATTTTGGAATAAGGCTGTAACATAACAAAATGTGGAGAAAGTGATGCGCTGTGAATACTTTCCGGATGCACTGTACATATATACACATAACATATACACATACATATACACACATACATACACACACATATATACATATATACATATACACATACATACACACACATAAATATACATATATACACACATACACACATATATATATATATATATATATATATATATATACAGTATATATATACACTGTGAAATAGGGCAGCCCGGACACACACAGGCGGACACCGTATCAATCATCACCCCACATTTATTTACAATATTTACAAATGTCAAGTGCACCGCCACCAAACCCCCAGTTCCCCAAAGTCAATAACCACTGTCTTCACACGCAAATACTCGGGCCTCTCCTCGCCTCCTCTGCCATGACCTCGTCCTCCTCCTCACTCGACTCCAGCCTTGATTGCAGGGCGGCAGCTCCTTAAATAGGCGGCTGATTGCCGACTGCACCCAGCCACCTGTGACAACAAACAGACACATACATATACATATATATACAGATCTACATATATGTTGCCTCAAATCAATGGCAACCTTTTGTAGGGTCTGTCCCTGAGACTTATTACTTGTCATCGCAAAGCAGAGCCCTACTGGAAATTGGAGGCATTTGAATTGAAATGGGAGATCAGAGAGTATAACTGTGATGCGAGGGATACATTCAGAGTGTGGCGCTCTGCTGTTTTGTTGTGTAGCTGCCTTCACACAGCTTCTCTGCTGCTTTATAAATGAACGCTATATAAGACCGTCGTTTCTCCTTGCTTTGCGGTTCTGTACTGTTTCATTGTTCGTTTATTACGATTGTTATAGTTATTGTGCAGCTATTTGAGATTTACTTTACTGTTCAAGTACCTATTTCCTTTATTTATTCCACAGCTTGTACGCTATTTTTTGTTTGTTTATTACGATTATAGATATTTATTGATTCCCTTCTTTAGCTGACTGCCTGCTCATATAAGGCGCTCTGCTGCTTTTTTGTGAAGCAGCTTTTACACAGCTTCTCTGCTGTTTTATAAACAAACGACATATATGGCCATCCTTTTTCCTTGCTTCGCCAAGGAAGCTGCCTTTTTATTTTATTGTTCGTTTATTACGATTGTTATGGTTCTCTTTGTATACCACGTTGTCAGTTCAGCACTCCGGTTGTA